>NC_039245.1:21597907-21752907 GCF_003368295.1 Carassius auratus | reverse complement strand
GGCATGAGTTTCTCCTGGCAGTAGGTGCGAAAGGAGTCACGAATCATGACCTCCTCCTCCGTCAGGAGACCTTCCAGGTCCAAAGCATCCCGCCAGTTAAACTGTGCTTTAGCTAAGGTTTATATCACAGGTTATAAACATACATGCAGGTTAGTGCTCACCTCATCTTCACACATTTTTTTATTTTATTTCGGTTTGGTCATTTACAGATCATTCAATCCAATCATTCAAAACATAAACACAATGACCTGGTGCAGGCAGAAGCTAAAGCTTATTGTGCCTGCCCTTAACTTTAAAATCATAAATGCAACACATTAATGACAACATCTGTTCATAACATTAACATTAACACATTAGTGGACCAGTGTCCACCACACCAAAAGCAAGCTGCTTTAATTAATTTTCATTCTGTTGAATATTTTTCCATTGTTATTCTCTTGTAAATATTTTTAAACTGAAAAATAGACGTGGCTTGTTTTAACTCATTACAGCAACTATTCCATAATTTAACTCCTTTGTTTGATAAACAGTGTTCTCTTAATGTAGAATGTACTTGTGGTTGATTAAATATACATAGTCCTCTGAGATTATAATTACTTTCTCGCTGGGTAAATAATATTTGGAAACATTTAGGAATTTTATTATGTTTAACTTGGTAAATAAACTTTGCCGTGTACAAATCAACTAAGTCATAAAACTTCAAAATTTTTGATTGAAGAAACAGTGAATTACTTGGTGAATTGTAAGGTGCATAATTAATTAATCTGATAACCTTCTTTTGTAATAGGAAAATTAAATTGGTTCTAGTTTTATATGTATTTCCCCATATTTCAATACCATACGTTAGGTATGGTGTGACAAGTGAACTATAAAATGTAGTGCATTTTTGTTCAAAATACATCGCAACTTATACAAAATTGCAATCGTTTTTGATACTTTCTTTTGAACGTTTAAAATATGCGGTTTCCATGTCATTTCACAATCAATAATTACTCCAAGAAATTTTATATGATTTACTCTTTCTAATTCATTTTCATTAATAGTGATCCTAATCTGATTATTTATCTCTTTATTACTAAATACCATAAATTTCATTTTATCTAAATTTAGTGATAATTTGTTCAAATCAAACCAATTCTTTAATTTATATAATTCTTTCTCTACCACCAACACAAGCTCTATAAGATTTGGGCCAGAACAATAAATTGTTGTATCATCCGCGAAGAGAATAAAATTAAAAATATCCGATACTTTACAAATATCATTTATATATATAACAAAAATAACTTGGGGCCCAAAACGGAGCCTTGCGGAACGCCACAGTAAATATTGCACAATTAGAGCGGTAAATATTGCACAACAAGTAAACATACCTGTTTTCACTTGCTTCTTTTCGCCAGACTTCTCTGCATTTGATAGAATAGAATTATACACGTGCATCTTTACAATGTTAATGCATGTGAAAATATAAATGCATGAAATATTAATTATTTAAAAAAATTAATTCTATACTTGAGCTTTGAAATGCATTGATAAAGATTACATAAAACTCACATTGAAATGGATAGCTCATACAAAAATCATTCTAATGGTGTTCTAATTATTCATTCCAATGGATGTTGTTATTTTTATTTACAGAATCTTCATGCTACATAATGATTTGCATACAATACATGATTTCAATAAAGACTTGGTTCTTCACATGTATCCAATAAATGACTTCAGAAGGCTTGGAAAATAATTGCAAAAAACTATATGGATTACAGTTATGTTATGTTTTTTTTCCAGCTAGACAGGCATGGTCATGTTCCAATCAAAAAAACAAAAAACAAAACACAGGTCCAGAATAACACAAAGTAGCATAATTTTATCATTATATATATATATAGACATATATCCAACAAACTGCAGTTCTGACCCCATGGAGAAGCTGCAGAAGTTTTCTGTGATCTGGAAGCTGTAAAGAGGACACATCTCTGGCTGTTCACAAGCAGGCGACTCACACTCCTTAATGCCATGATGAGTGAGCCTCTGGAAAACAATGCATGACAGAGAGCAATCGTACATTACAAAGCATGCATCAAAACAGAGGACAATGCCCTAAAACATTTTTGTGCATCATTACTATTAAATCTTTATTTTACCAGGTCGGTCCTTTCAGATAAGATAAAAGACAACTGTCCAGAATGACGGAATACATTATCAACAAAATACTAATTATCAGCTAAATATTTTGTAAAACACTAGTTAAGATTAAATATATCAGCGGTGATTTAAATGACAGATTTGGTAATGCTCCTTCAGGTGGGAGAGTGTCAGTCACTGTAAACAAATCCTCATGTAGCTAATCAATCTGCATACACATTAAAGCGTCACAGTTCTTGGCCATAGGTCATGCACACAAACAGGTACAATCCAGCAGCTGATAATATACTCCGTTAAACTGTCATGTAATCAGATAAGAACTTCACGTACCTGTAATCAAGACGAGGTGTGAACACAGTAATAATACACTTTCTTCGTACAGCGCTAAGGACATTAGACAGGTGGGATCTCTACAGATTGGCAGCTCATGGAGGCCGGAAGAGGAACATGATGAACGCGTGAGAGATGGAGAGTCCAGGGCGCCATTTTTAATGTGGCACCTGCAGCCTCACAAAAGCATTTAAAGCTGCAGTCGGTAACTTTTGATGCTCTAGCGTTCAATAAACAGAACTGCTTGCATCCTGCAGAAGAACTTTGTAGCCGGAACTACTTCTCTCTGTTTATGTCTATGAAGAATCACAAAGATACTGGGTTACTCCGCCGCGGTACCCCCGAAGCAATCTAAAATAGTCTTCTTCTTCTTCAATGGATTTTTATGGCAGTTGGCATCCAAAGTGTTGCATTACTGCCATCTGTTGTCTTATGCTAGCTTACTCACTTTTATTTATATATTTATTATTTACTCGTCTTTTCAGTCCAGTTCTCCTTAGAAAATTAAACAAATATCTCCGTCCTTGTTCATTATTTCCATATATTACTGTATTATTTACATTATATTCTAATACCTATTTTCCGTAGCTGATTCTTAAACTCTTGCCTTTCTAATATATTTCTTGCCTGATATAAAGATGTGATTAATTGTTTCCTGCTAATGACATTCATCACATAATCCTGTTGGGTGTTTTCCTATAATATGAAGAGTTTTGTTTAACTTGCAATGTCCAATCCTCAGTCTGTTCATTATGACTTGTTCCTTCCTATTCCCCCCTTTCTTACTTTCCATACCTATCCTATTTTGTATCATGTACAGATGTCTCCCTTTGATTTCATTATCCCACTGTTGCTGCCATTTTTCCATTATCTTTTTCCACACTAAACTCTTCCCCTCTGATTTTGATCATTTAATTTTGACATCAATATTTCCTTTTATCTAAAATAGTCTGAATATAAACACTTATTATAGGTGTACCCTAGTGATTCAGGACAGGCTAAAAACACGGTTTGGAAAATGGATTCATGGTGTACTCGCTTATTATATACATTTTTCTACATTTTGAACACAAACAAAGTTACGGACCGCAGCTCTGATTGGTTGTTTCTTACCGGGAGCGCATGACTTTCTGCAAATGGCAATAGGACGACTGGGAGGAGCCAGAGGAGCTTGATTTTTTTTTCACAGATAGGACATAATGACAGGTTTTAAAAATATGTTTAAAAAAATACATTTTTATAAAAGTTACCTACTGCAGCTTTAAATGAATCAGGGTAGAAAGAAAATTAATGAAATGTGCTTTTACCGGCATGGAGTCGAATGACTATTTTACTGTTTACTATTGTTGGCAAAGTTTCTATGTATACGACGATAAATCGCCACATTATACTGTACAAACTATTTTCTTTTGCCCTAAACCTCCTCCTTACAGAAAACCACTGGCAATTTTTTTATATCATAAAAAATCAATGCAAATTTAAGACTTTAGACTGCATTTCACAGACACAGAGAGAGAGAGAGAGAGGGTCACATTTGTGTCCTCATAAACCAAATATACCAGCACACACACACACACACAGTCGTGTTTTTCTATCCAGGTAGGGACTCTGCATGAATACTATATATATATATATAAAATGTAAAAATGCAGTTTTCTGTGAGGGGTGTGTGTATTTGTGTGTGTCACGGTGGGTGGTAACTGACTTAACTGATGATATTACATAGCCTATTTTTCACAAAACGGCAGTAAATAATAATTTATTGATTCTACCTAATATCCTAATAGACCTGATATACTAACGGAAGAACTAAGTGATACAAACTATGCTATATAATTGCATGCAAAACTGTAAAAGAGAATAACTCAACACAATAAAACAGAAGATTAGAAATGAAACTCTCGGAATACATGCTGTTTATGTAAATATATTTATTATTTACATTACAAAATAGAAAAGACACTGGTGTCTGAGACTTGTTTTAGGGAGGTGTGAGCTCCAAGAAGAAAAAAAAAAGAAATTAAAATAATAATTAAAAAAGTAGATTTAATCTGTGATTCATGTAGGAGTGAAGTTAAGTGAGTTCTGAGAACAGTGCTTAAAATGGTTGACAATAATAACTGCTCCATCTAAAATAGCGAGAAGTTTTATGTCGACGGTGAAAACTGTAGTCATGCCGTGTTGTGATGTTCTCTCAGCATCTTCAGTATTTCCAGCTCAAGATTTTAGCCACTCTGTGTAAACTGATGAAAAAGTCCGGGAAGAGGTCAAAAATCTTCTTCTTTTCAAACTCATTTCCAACATTTCTGTTAGAAACAAAAGAGACAGAATGAATTCATTACAAGTCAGAACAGAAGCATTACAGTCACAAAAATAAATGCATCAACACTTGACTACCTACATTCCCATATTAAAGGGGGGGTGAAATGCTCGTTTTCACTCAATATCATGTTAATCTTGAGAACCTATAGAGTAGTACTGCATCCTTCATAACTCCAAAAAGTCTTTAGTTTTATTATATTCATAAGAGAAAGATAGTCTGTACCGATTTTTCCCAGAAAAACACGACCGGCTGGAGGCGTGACGAGTGGGCGGAGCTAAGAATCACGAGCGCCAGTAGGCTTTTGCGTTGAGAGCGTTTGGAAGTTGTGACATTACCGTGAGGAAAAAAACATCCAAAACTAACCATGGCTAACAGTCAGATTCAGCCGTTTATTTATGATCCAGAATCAGATCCCGAGGCTGAAACTGAACGAGAGCAGCAGCAGCAACGACTCGCTCCGAGCGGGGCTCGAACCCGGGGTCTCCGGCATGGGAGGGGACGCACTAACAAGGAGGCAGAGATATTTTAAGCAGTTTTACTCACCGCATGCGGTTCCAACAGATGATCATGACCCTTTTTCGTTGGGACTGCATTATCCTTCAGAAATAAACGATACCCAAATCCGGCGTCAAACTGGGCTTTGTTTGTAAAACAAGCATTTTAGAAATGCAGGGAACAAACACAAACACTTGCTCCGATCAAACTCCGTTGATGCTCTGTAAAATTAAACTCCATCCACTGGTCCCTTAATGCTGTTTTTTTTTTTGGTAATCTGTGCAGGGTTGTCTTGCCCTGGCAACCAAAAACACACTCCTTTTGTGACATTTCGCGACGCTCTCGCTCTGATCAGTGAACGTCTGTTGTGCTCTCAGTGCTGTGCTATACGGGAGCGCGCGCTCTTCCGGGAGAAGTGCCCTTAAGGCCCATATAAGGAAATTCCGCTCCATCTAACGTCACACAGAGCCATACTCGAAAAAAACTTTCCGAAACTTGTGACAAACCGGAAGGAGTATTTTTGGAACAGAAATACTCCTTCAAACATACAACTTAATTTTGGAAACTTTGTCCATGTTTAGCATGGGAATCCAACTCTTTAACAGTGTAAAAAACAGTGTATGCATGAAATAGCATTTCACCTCCCCTTTAATGAATGCGAACTGAAACAAGTAAAAGGGTCAAATGACAGAAACAGAGATCTAACTGAGATCTGGATGAACATTTTTTATCACTCACGCATGCACCAATTTGTTGCGCAAAACACGCAGCAGGCCAAGAATGTCCTCTGGAAGCTTTTTGTTAATGTCTTTCCATATTTCTGAAAGCTGCACATAAAAAAATACAATGTTTATGGCATTAGGCTAGCACAGATTGTCTAGTGTGTAACACTGTTAGCAGTCCCAACACTGCTGAATAAACCAAGATAATGTACAAAGCAAGGAGAGGAAGGCTCCCATGATGTGTTGAGGTGAGTCTGGCTGTTTTACTGTTTTACTCACCTCTGATTGCCAATTAGAAAAGCATTTTCCCTCTGTGACCTTCTCTGCAGCGTTGAAGAGCTTCCAAAGGTTTTTTAAATCCTCACCCACTATTGTAACAATGTCATTTTGCCTAAAGGATGAAAAATGATCCACATTTCATGAGAACTATTATGTAAAATAAAATTAATTTAATAATACGTGCACTACTGGTCAAAGGTTTGGAATAATTAAGATTTTCAAAACTGTTTTTTGAAAGATGTCTCTTATGCTTAAAAGGGATGCATTTATTTGACCAAAAATACAATAAAAATTTTAATTGTGTGGAATATTGTTTTTAAATAACTGTTTTGATTTCCTAAACTTTTGAATGGTAGTTTATTATGGTTTCCATTCAAATAAAAGCAGCACAACTGTTTTTATCATTGATATTAATATTATTTATGATGATTTCTGAAGGATCATGTGACACTGAAGACTGGAGTAATGATGCTGAAAATTCAGGAATAAACTACATTTTACAATATATTCAAATAGTAAACATTTATTTTAAATTGTAATATTTCATAATATTACTGCTTTTACTGTATTTCTGACCAAATAAATGCAGCCTTGGTGAACAGAAGAGACTTAAAACGTACTTCTTTTCATTCTCTATTTTCAGTTCACTGAAGGCCTCAACAATGGTCAGCGCTGCTGTCGCCTCTGTTTCCTCTGTGAGTCCTTTTTCTATGTAGAGTTTGCGAAGTTTTGCTAAAGTCTCGTAGTTCTGGATTTCAGGCCTATCACCCAGCTTCCTAAGGACTGTGTCTTTGCTGAAGGAAAGAAAAAAAAGTGCAGGCCCTGAGAGGGTCAGTTCAACAACAAGGGAGTACATTCAGAAAGTGCACTTTAAAGACAACACACACGATATGCATGGGAAAAAAACATAAATATAGCCACGACTGTGAAATATTCCTTCAGAAAGATGCAACACTAGATTAACAAACCTTCACAGTGATAAAAACTATGAAAGACACCTGCATTTACTACTCACCTGTCATTATCCCAGAAATAAGGGTGTCGTAGGACCTCATCAATGGTCAGTCTCTCTGATGGTTCAATGTTGATCATCCATTCTATGAGATCCTTTGCTACTATATCTTGTAAATCTTCAAGAGAGTATTGCCCTTTCTTGATGTTCTCCTCACGATCCTTTACGTCCCCGAAAGGATGTTTCCCGTCAGAGAGGATGTAGTACACTAACATCCCAGCAACCTGTAATAAACAGAGCAGACTGTCAAACACATGCTGGCCGCAGGACAGAGAGAGAGAGAGAGAGAGACAATACAAAGAGCTGATAAAGAAGGTTGAACTCTGGAACCAGTCTCACGTGGCATTTTATTAGTAATGTTTAATAAAGAAATGGCATTTTCAAGAGTTTGAAAGACTCATATATCCTACAGCTAGAAGATCTCTTTAGCTGATTCATGACATTTCACAAAAACCTGGATGTCTGAGCTCTTCTTGTAAACTGCATCTTTTTGGTTCAGGATCTCGGTAGCTTCCCATCCTTGTGTGCCAGCTCTAGCAGTATGCACTGTGCTTCTGCCCTCCTCCAGTTTGCGACTTAAGCCAAAGTCGGCCAGCCTCGCATTTTTTCCTGAATCTGGTGAGAGTATGTTACAGAGTTTTAAGTCTCCTTAAATACAAAGTGTAACATTACTTTGATGAATCCCTTGTTACGGAGCTCCGCACATGGCATGCAGGAAAAAAAAAAATAGCCGGCTAAATCATGTGCATGATGCTTGATTTATAAAACGAGAGAACGAATTAGTTAATTGAGCGCACGATTTAGCAAATCGAGGGAATTAAATAGTAATCGTGTGCACGTTTTTTTGTAAATTGAGGGAACGAATAAGTAAATCATGCACACGATTTATTTATTTTTTCTTGCATGTCATGTGTGAGGCTCTGTAACTTGTGAAGCTACAAAAGCAGAAATTAAACTTATTTTTAATACCTATCAAAACATTTCCAGGCTTTATATCGCGATGTATCACATCAGCACGGTGAAGAACTTGAAGGCCTAGAAGAATCTCCTTCACTATTTTTCTCAAAGTGGCGTCTTTGTCTTTTTGTTCTTGCTGACGAAGATTTTCCATGTAATCCTCCATATCATATTCACAAAGCTGTAGTGCAAGATAATAAAAGTCTTCATCCTCAGCTAAGTCCACGTACCTGACAATGTTCTTGCTCTCAAGATTCAAATCTCGTAGATGCTTTAGTTCATTTTCAAAGCATTTGCTTTTCTGTTGGTCCTTGGTTATTCGTTTAATGGCTACCTCAGTGCCATCTTCCTTCAGGCCAAGATACACTGTCCCACTTCCTCCAGAGCCAATAATGTATTTATTGTTTCTAGAAAAATAAAGGTTCCCGACTTTTTTCCTGGAGGAATCAATCCAGAGCTCCTTTATTTGACTCTTGTACTTTATTGAGGATAGGTTCCACCTGATGATATTGTTCTCAGTGACCTGTTTTTCATGATCTGTCGGGGATGATGGCCCTGCAAAATCAATTTAAGATAAAAGCTGAAAATACATAAGGATTAAGTACTTTGCTTTGTTCATTTTTTCCTCCCAATCTTGCTTTACCTTCAAGTTCTTGAATGACATCAGGCTTGATTTCTTGCAGTACTTTGTAAAAAGCAGATTTTACTGCAGGTCCTCCAGATTTCACAGTGTTTAGAAGCTCTCTCATTTGGTTTTTTTTAGTTGTGGCCTTTGTGATCTTCGAATAAGCTTGCCAGGTAAGCTTTTTGCTTTCATACAGCTTATCGGCGATGGGCATCACAGATGTAACTATCTGAAGGAGAGTTTCATAGTGTGTGTCCACGAACTCAGCATCTGCGGAAATATGAAATATCACCCAGCTAGCAAAGACAGATTTCCACCTTTTCTCACCTTCAGTACATGGTAACCAAACATCAAATCAACCAGTAAGCCACATTAGATAAAGCAAATTTAATCTGAGTCAATATTATTTTAAATGTTGTGCATTTAAGTTGGAGTGAACGCAAAACTTACGCTGATGTTCCATTGTTTTTCTTCAGTTCCTGTAAAGTTGCTAAAAAAAAAAAGCAAAACCACATTAACATACTGCTTTTATAAAAATGATTGCATTCTTAATCATTTAGAGGAAGTAAAGTCATAGTCAAAGTACACTGTAACTGCTGATCTACGATAATAAGGGCACATTTTATAGTATAATATTGGGGCAAGTTGTCACTTGTTGTATTTATGTAACTTCTTTCACCTATCTGTACACTATACATACTATGCTATACTATAGGAACACGTCGACTTTGATAGAAATCGAAAGGAAATTAGTTTGAAAAAACTGACCAAGAGCGCAGTCAGTCAAGCATACTATAATAATTTGTATTTGTATTTTTTATTCCTAATTGTGTTGTTTGTTTTGTCGCTGTCATTATGTTGCACTGCGGAGCTTCTGTCACGAAAACAACATACCTGGCAATAAAGCTCATTCTGATTCTGATCATCTAGAAGCTTATAAACACTAATATTTGCTGTCATGTGTAAAGATGTGCGTTTCACATACCTGTAGTTTATTAATCACGGATTTATTCGTGCAGATTTGAAGACTTTAGGTTAAAGCGATGAATGCGGAAGAGGAAACCCATGCAGCCAATCATCGATAGAGTACAATAACACGAGATCTGTGACATCCAAAGACATCCACACCCCCTACAGTTCAACAAACTCATTTTAATACAAAACTGTCGTTAATACACGTCAAAGACGTAACTAAGTATATTCTGTATTCACCAATCGGTATTTTGAGGTATGTTTGTTTAATGAAAATTTTGAAATATTAACATATTATATATTAAATTTTTTAACAATGATTAAGTGATTACAGAATTGCCATTTTTGGTTAAACTATGCCTTTATCACTGTATCTGTGATCTTCATAAGACACATTCTTTGACTGCTTTTACAAACCATTTCACATTATACAAATAACATTAATTTAACATTACAGCACTGATTCAATGAAAATAAACACGCAAGCAAGTCTAAAATATCTATATATCCCTTCTTTTTTTCAGTCTCTCTTAACAGCTGCTCTGTTGGATAGCTTGTACATACTTTTAGCCTAAATCATTAAGTAGCCTATACGTTTTTTTTCTTCACCTTGTTATTTTTGCACATGCATACACTTTTAATGTATACAGGGGTGGGCTAAAATGAGGGGGAACAATAATATTTTAACAAAAGGGGAATTTACCAACACCAGGATAGTTTATTTCATTGAGCAAACAGACACTATTTACACCCTTAGTGTGTGTAAAGTCATTTTAAGAAACTGGACATACATTTAGGTTTCCTTGAACTTTTCTCAGTAAGGATAAAATCTTTACAAAAATATTTATCCTTTTATAAAAAGGGAAGATTTTACTTTCATGCCTATGGATTCAGTGCTCAGTCTGTAGTTCGTTCCTAGCTGGATTTGATTGCTGAAGATTTGGTATGTTCTTGGATTATATTTTATGGTCCCTAAACCTAAACCAGGTTAGATCAGATAACATGATTTTGATCCTTAAGAAACTTTAATTAATGCTGTCACGTAACAAAAATGTTCAAATATCAGATTAAATGAATTGCTAATTAAATAAAATGTAAAGCCTGCACAAATATTAGAAATCGTGAATATAAATAATTGGGAATCATGTAAAAAATGTAAATAAAACAAAAACAGTGCACATTTCATTGATCTATTATAACATCTACGTAGTTTTGTTCGCTTGGCTGTTTCCTTATAAAAGTCTCGAAATTTGTCAAGTTTTTCGACAGGTGTCTTTTTTAATTCTATGATGTCATTACGTTGCTGTCTTGTCGCCAGCCAATCACTGCGCTGCTCTTCGTGGTTTCGAGGATCGATCAAGGGGCAAGGAACTCGACCGGAAGTTGAAGTCGGGTGGGGGCTGCCATCTTTTAGCAGAACTTCACTTGCGTTAGCATTCCCATTGACTCCCATTCATTTTGGCGTCACTTTGACAGCGAATAACTTTACATCTGAGGCGTTTAAAGACTCTGGTTGTCCATTATTTATTTCTAAAGATACACGACAATGTATAAAGGGCTCCATTACCTTCTATGTTACATTATGGCCCCGTATAAACAGTTTTTGTAAAAAATAGGCTAACGATTGCGTCATAACCACTGGGCTCTCTGTCGCATTACCGTACAGACAGGAGGAGAAGCTCGCAGGCAATTAACTTAATATGGCGTACTGGCGTTATATTTTAAAACACTATACAAAATAATTAATCAGAAAACTTACTCCTGCTCACTCACGACAAAGAACTCCCCGCTCAAGCTCGCCGTCTCTGCAAGATTAACGATGGCAGTTTGCACGCACAGCTACTACAAGATTTACATCTGCCAGACAGGTTGCTGACGTCGTCAAGCTTCGTTTGAGTATGCGCGTCAGAAACGGTAGTGCTAAAAAACGCTAAAACTGGGCTTCATTTGTCTCAATTGAGTTCCAATGGGGTCGCTGTGTCCATTTCTTTTACTGTCTATGGGATCGATCCAGCAGGGGTTCAGATAAAAAATCGGCAGCTGGCAGCAGGAAGTGGCTGCCATTGACAGCCGGAAGGCAGTAACTGGCAGCCGGATGGTAGGCGGGACCTGCCATTCGGTGGGAGCCAATCAGTATCGACCAACGTGGGCGCAACCAATCAGATATAACTGCACCCAAACGCTTCAGTAATGGTTGCGATTGATCAAACGGTAAGTTCGGAAATTGGTCATCGGAGTAATTAATGTTTTTTTGCGTTGTAAGTTTGATTTTAATTGTTATCTTGGTGAACGACTTGGTAGACTTGGTGCCTATTTTGGTTTAGTTGTTCAATGAAATCTAATTAGTGGTAGCAACGTTGTTTGTGTACCTTGTTAGGGGCCTACCATTAACTTCAAATTACGTTTGACGTACCATTAAATATTAACGTTTGTTAGCGTGTTAACAGTCTATTGAATAATCTAAAAGAATGTTGTTTGACTGGAATGATAGAAGATAAATTTGCCACACTAACCATATATTTTTGCATGTTAAGTCTTTCAGGAGATTGTGTGATATACATTAACTTAAGAGTATTTTTTTTTTTTTGCACTATTGAGGTGTGTTTTCTCTAATACTATGCATGTGCAGAACTGTTCTGTGTACCAGTTGAAGTTGTAAGCATGTGAATGCAAAACAAGTTTTTTCTTTTCTTTTTTTTTATTATCTATACACAATATAATGGACCGGTTCATAATTCCTTATAACTTTTAGGTCTAGTTTCACAGACAGGGCTTGGATTAAGCCAGGATTAGGCTGTAGTTAAATTTAGAACATTGAAGTAGCTTTTGTAAACATGCATTTAGAGAAAAAAAAAAACATTACTGATGTGCCTCTTGAGACAAAACCATGGCACTGACACCTTTTTTTTTTTTTTTTTTGTAATACCCAATAGTTGCCAGATGCTGTCCTGTTGGAAATTCTTCTTTACGTGATCCTGGAGGAGGGGTGATGCTACATTACTAAGTCCGTCTTTGGTTTGTTCCAAATTCAGAAGTCTGCTGTACTGTATACAGACTCCTTTCGAAAGAGGGCACAATCCAGCTGGCTTGACTGAGTATCTTCTTTTACATATTTGATTAGAGGTTTAAAAAGGTGCCATAACATTACATTTCTCAGTTACCATGTCTGAATGTTTATCTTTGTAATAATGCTGTTTTCATGCTCCTCATCTCAATATACAGGTGGAACAAAATGGAGAACAAGTCTAAGCCATGTCAGGAATTCAACAAAATGTACACCCTGCAGACACTGCGAAGAGGTTTACAACAACTGCTTACCAGGTGTGCAAATTATGCATGAAAATTTAATCACTGCTCTGTACATGATGACAAGATGCAATGGGAATAATCATTAATATGGCTGTGCATGCATGTCTACTGTTAATAAAGCAATTTGGGTATTAAAGTCACCATTTTCTTATGAATAATAAAATGCAGCAGCTAGATTTCTTCCTAGAATCAGGAAGTATGACCGGATTAGCCCAGTTCTGTAAACCCTGTACTGGCTCCCTATCAAACATTGTATAGATATTAATATCTTCAATTATATTAATCTGTTTCTTTCTTATTCGAAGGTCACTGCAGTCACCCAGATCGAGTACGTATCCAGACCAGATGGTGGATCGCACCTAGAAAGGATCTCTACTGCCCTGAAAGACAGCGGAGACCAGGACAACTAGAGCCCCAGATACAGATCCCCTGTAAAGACATTGTTTTTTTTTCTCCATTTTGTCACCGGTGGAGTTTTGGTTCCTTGTCGCCTCTGGCTTGCTTCGTTGTGGTCACTTCATTTACAGTGATATCATTGACATGATTGCAAATGATTCCACAGATACTATTTAAACTGAACCGAGCTGAAGGATGACATCACTGAATTGAATGATAAACTGCCTTTTAAACTGACTACAAACTGAGTTTACTAATGTCCTTCTGCATTATTGACTGACACACTATTTTCCTATTTAATATTGTAAAGTTGCTTTGCTTTGATCTGTATTATTAAAAGCACTATATAAATAAACGATGCTTGACTTGACCATGTTGCAAGAGGAAAATGAGGAGAGATGCATATCCACCCTGGGTTTTACAGTGATTGGTGCAAGATGCTGGAGAAGTAACTCCGCATACCTCATCAGTTCTGATCTAAGAGTCTTGAAAATACCTCCGGATTGTTGTTAGTGATTCTGATTGATATTTTAGTCTGCTTGCTTACTGGATATATTTTATACGGTTTACATTGTAAAGCACTGACTTTGACAACTTACTAACCCAGTTACAAATTTAACAGCTACTTTATACTATATATATATATATATATATATATATAGTTGTTTCTTGAAATACTACAAATATAACCACAAATTATGATTTTAAATAAAGGTCTCTGAGACTTCTCTCTTTTCAGTCATTTGTGTATATAGCCTATAATAAATATACAACATACACCCAGTAAGTGCCACTCTCGTATATAAATATAAATTGTTTTATTTCACACAAACAATGATACATGCATGCATAAACATTCAGCTGGAAATTAACGTTTAGCAAAATGATCTTATTTCTTTGTTTATATTTGATCAATATTTTAAATCAAATAATCTACAATACTGACCTTTATACTTAAAGTATTAAACATAATCATAAGTGTATATAATTATTTATTTGTCTTGTTGCCGCCGGCAGCCTCCTCCAATTTCCGGGTATTAGCGACAGCTGCCATCCGAACATTTCTCTAATTTCTGTTAATGCAAGGGGCTTAAGAGACATAACAAAAAGAAAAAGTATTTTTTTATTTTGTAAAGGGAAGAAGTCAAATATAATTTTTTTGCAGGAAACACATTCTAAGGTTGATGTTATATTTTGGTCTAAACAATGGGGAGATGAAGCTTACTTTAGCCATGGCACTTCAAGGTCAGCAGGTGTCGCCATCCTCCTAAATAATTTCAAAGGTCATATTGTGTCCCATATGGGAGAAATATATGGTCCATGGCCGACTTAATGGATACCAACGGACAATTTTTAAATTATGAACAATTTTGCATCAAACATAATTTCAAACCTTCAAAATCTGATTTTTTTACATTAAATAAAGCACTACCCCAAGCTTTTGTCCTTCTAACAAGAAGCATTTTGACATATTATACGATATAACCACAATTGGCCCCACTATCAATTCAAGGGATCTATATTCTGGATAAAAAATGCACTAACCACTTTGTTAGAAAATGTTTTATTGATTATCTTTACCCTGAAAGCCAAAATAAAAATAACATCCTACAAAAATTTGATAAAGATTCAATCATTAAACTAAGAACAATGTATTTAACTCTCCCTATACCTCCCAAAGTGAAAGAAACACACTTTAAAGTAATGAATAATATTTACCCCTCTAAAGATTTACTGAATATTCGCTTTGGTATAGAGGATAATACATGTACATTCTGTGAAAATGATGTTGAAACTACGGACCATGTGTTTTTCTCATGTAATGTGATTCAGACATTTTCTCATGTAATGTGATTCAGACATTTTGCAATTCCCAACCTCTTTCTCTAGTGATGACATAACGTTTGGATTGATTTTGAAAAACAAGAATGATGAGCTCTGTATTAATACAATCGTATGTCTAGCTAAATTCTTCATTCACAAATGTAGAATTGTGAAATCATCTCCCAAATTTGTTGTTTTTTTAAATGAATTTAAACTATAAGTGAAATATTAAAAAATCTTGAAAGGTCCTAAAGCACAAAAAATATTTGATACCCTAAAACACTTCCCAACTGAGGTTGATAGATGAGTACTGACTGAATTCTCCCCTTATGTCATGTATGTATTGTAATCTTCTTTTATTTTCTTATTTATTTATTTATTTATTTATTTTTTTTATAAATCTTTTTATTTTTGTTACTAAGACTATATATTTTCCTGTTTGTATTAAGAGCTGCTCCCTCAGGCTATATATTTTCTGTATCCTATTATGAAGAAACTGACTTTATGCAGCCATGTTTGTTTGTAAATCTTTATATCTTCAATAAAAAATAAAAAATAAAAAAAAGACAGCTGCCATCCGGTTTAGTGGCAGCCACTTCCTGCCGCCAGTGACAGCCACTCCCTGCTGAAAGCTGCCGATGTTTCGCTGAGCCCCCTCTCGATCGATATAAACCCCTTTTAAACCGGCTCATGAACGCGCAATTACCTTAGATTACTCAATGCAGCCAAACCAATCATCAACAGCTGGTGCTTTCGAAGAACCGCAGTAACCATATCCGGTATAGCGAGATGATGCCATTTTATTTCAGATTTAACTATAATAAGTGACGCACAAACAACGGGCCCCAGTTCTCCACAGTTTTAGTAAATACACGCTTATCCGAGATGGAGATGGATATGGATATGGATGAGAAGCCCAAATACGGTAAGTTTTTCCTGGTTAACATTTGCTAGTGTTTGTTGTTAAAGTTAACGCTTCCGAACATAAACTTGAAATTTGATTTGAACGTCACTGCCGCTAACAACATAACCCAGATCAGATAAGAAAGATGTTTTGGGCTCTAAAGTGAAATCCTGTGGTGTTTAAAGTGTTTTGTTAGTAAGGCAACGAGTTACATTACCGTTATTTGCTTTGTCAGTGGATTTTCTTTAGGAGGAACCTCGTGTCTTGTGACTTTCTTACTCCGAAACAAACACAAAAGGCTGAACACTGGCAATTATTGCGGGTTTTGACCATAAAGTAGGTAACTTGTTTCTAGTTAATGTAAATTTCGTGGTTGGAAAATAAATACTGGGCATGTGGCTTTCATATGGATGAAATATTAATGTTAATTTTATAGTAATAGTGTGCTGGTTTGTTTACAGATTCATTGTGTAGCTGCAAAATCGTCAAAAGAATCGAGCAAAGCTGTGCCTCAGGATATATTAAACCACACAGATGTTTTGTGTATGAACAGTCATGGGGACACAGGTTATCTGGGGGTGCTGGGGGATTTTTAGACCAAATCCTAATATTAAACAGTCCAAACACTTATACTGTAGATGGACATACAAATGAACGAAGGCCGAGTTTGTGAGAGCGAGTATATATTTGTGCTTTTGTGATTTCAAGAATTAAAGGGTTACTCCATTCCAAAATGAGAATTTTTGTCATAAATCCCCTTACGCTCATGTCGTTCCAAACCCATAGAAGCTTTGTTCATCTTTGGAACACAATTTAAGATCTTTTGGATGAAAACTGGGTGGGTTGTGACTGTCCCATAGGCTGCCAAGTAAATAACACTGTCCGTGTCCAGATAAGTATGAAAGACGTCATCAGAAGAGTCCATCTGCCATCAGTGGTTCAACTAACGTTATGAAGCGATGAAGACTTTTTGTGCATGAAGAAAACAAATAACAACTTTATTCAACAATTTGTCTGTGTGTCTGTCTGCCAGGGGCTGGGAAGTTTACTTTTACAATTTATTTAACTACAGATTTCAAGATACAAGCTTTAAAAAGTAATGAGTAATGTATTTTTTGTTAGATTATTCTGGTGTAGTAACTTAATCTAAAGTTCAGTATACTTTGAAATGCTTAAAGGGGTCATATGATTCAATTTTTCCTTTCTCTTTCGAGTGTTACAAGCTCTTGGTGCATAAAGATTGATGAAGTTGCGAAGACTAAAGTCTCCAAAGAGATATTCTTTATAGAAGTTAAGACTCATCCAGTTTTTCGAGATTAGTGCCAGTTAGCAACAGCACAATGGTATCATTGGTACTATGCACTAACTTACTTATCAAAAAGACTCATAGACAATACTTGCTTATAAATATTCAAACATCATGCAGTATATATAACCCTTAAGTTTTGCTTTCCATTAGTGATGTGTCTTTCGTGAACGAATCGTTCTTTTTGAACGAATCTTTTAGGTGAACGAATCGTTCTCGTTCACGTAATCCACTGACTCATATTTCTCGTTCAGTGAAGTTCCTCCCTCCACAGCAGCGCGGCGCTATTAGTAGCGCATGCGCAGCTCGGTGAACCGGGTACCTGAACCATTTCATCCTGTCAAAGAATTACTCAACATCGAGCCAATAGCCTTCGAGTATGAGATGTGACAGAGTATGTGATTTGTTGAATGTAGTAACGAATACGCCCTTCAATGAACGAGTTTCATATGAGTCTGAACTAGATCTAAAGATCGTTCGTGAACGAAATGACTGAACTGGCCCATGTCGTTCGCGAATGAGTTGAATGAGCTGATACATCTTGTTCGTGAATGAAATGACTGAACTGATCAACATGTTGTTCGTGGATGAAATGAACTGGTACATATTTTATCTCGCTCGTGTACTAAATGAATGAGAGTAAACCGGGTTAGTCTGCCATTTAGCATGTCAGTCTCGCAAAATGCAAAGCAGTGCACATACGCTTGTTTTGATATTTAGCAACTCCACGTTTAATCCCCGATTTATGTGTTTTATTTGTGCTTAATTAGACTTTATATATTGAATGCGATTATACACGCATTTTAATAAAGCCAGATCAGTTTTTGTAACAAGTAAATACGTTCATTGACTTAAGACATAACACATAATACACTCTTTTTTGCCACCTGCTGGCTTATTTTGTGTAATACGAAGAAATGGTCACTGAACGAATCAGTGAACGATTCTGAACGAATCATTTTGGTGAATGAACTGAAAACGAACGAATCTCTAGAAAGAATCATAATTTCCACCACTACTTTCCATCCTCAACCTAATCACAGGCTCTACTCTTCACCACAACGGTAACATTACAAAACCAACATAACTGTAACATCATTAAGTACTAACGTATGTCTCTCTCTCTCTGTAAATCTTGTGTAAAAACCATAGGCTGTATGGACGTAATGTCCGTGACGTCACCCGTAGACTCCTGAAGTGTGTTTTTGAAGCCTAAAGTGTGCGGAGCGGGCCGTCGCCATCTTGGCAGTGCATCACCGCGCGACTCACCCTGACAATCGAAAATGAGCAAAAAGGCAGGAGCTACTTGCTGAAGCCACGCCCACCTAGTGCGACGGCAGTGTTAGCAGCATCAATCTACCGGTCACTCCAGTGGCCATGGCCTTATTATGCAGAAATTTAAACGTACAATATGGAATTTTTGGCCACCAGGGGTCACTCAATCAAAATAAAAACATAAGACGTACTTTGATGACGTCGGGAAAGAGCGATAGGCTCATGGGAGTTGTAGTTCATTGGAACACGCGCTCTGTCGCTCCCTATCATTCCTCACTCATTCTGACTTTAGTTTTTTGACAATCACGTCTTTTCGAACGGAGAGACTGTTCAACGGCAACAACATAAACAAACGTTACTGCGCATGAGCGCTTTTGTGGACCTAACTTAACTTCCGGTAGACTTCCAAATAGAATCAATAACAACAGCCAAGTCCCTCTAGAGGAGATATTTTTTGATAACTTCAGTCTACTCATCACCTTAACTTTAACTGCGTTTGTAGAAGGCACCGCAGCCAGACCGATATACACAACACAGACCGGAGGTTAACTTAGTTCCAGGCGCGTGCGCCAGATGAAACCGTCTATATGAATTATAAGACTCCTATCAAATCAATATTCCATCTATCTAGTAGTAATATAAAAAAAAAACACGGTCGCCTTTCGTTAATAATTATAATTACGTTTATACTATGATATCGAACAAGTTAGAGAACTGCATTTGAAGCTAATGTTATTTTATTCAGCTAGATATTGAACAAATGTAGATTTACATGAGAGCTAGTCTGTCTGCGTTTACACAAGACATCATCATATACACAAATATACGGATAGGTACAGTTAGCTGAATGGATGCGTACCTGTTTATCAGAATGCAAGCGAGTTCGGCATCTCTCTGTAGTTTCAGCTTGTCACGAAGCTCTCTCTATCTTGGAAATGCAACTCCAATATTTACCCGTGTCTTGTTGCTTCTCTTGTCCCAAAACCATCTCGGGTCATTTATTTCACCCGTGCGTTTGCGCTTCACAGGACGTGCAGGCAGAGCATAATCATGATCCATAACTAAGTTATTGATTGAGGTATAAATACGAATATAAACAATATAAATATAAAATATAATAGTCTCGATCAAGGCTACTACTTTTTCTTCTTCGTCTCGTCTTTGTTTCTGTTCACCTTTTGTATTTGGCAGTTCCGCAGGAAGTTAGATAAACTAGAGGGGTCAAAGTTTATATGACGCCATAGACGGGCAACAAAACGGAAATAAAGAAACGTGCCGTGTCTTCTAATTAAACTATAATTTTCTCTGGATTTGAAAGTTCGTGGAAACTGTCAGGATGATGTAAGTACACAACTAAAAAATATATAACATAGATATAGTGATTTCTGCTATTTTTAAAGCAGAAAAATTACATATTGCGCCTTTAAGTCTTAATATAATTTAAACGGATTAATTATAAAAAAAAAACATTAAACCCCCCCCCTCACAATTGTCATGAAGGGCAAAATTAGCCATTTAGACCAAAATAATTTTTTGCACCAGGCTGTAAACATGTTTTCTGCTGTGAAGTTGAGCATTTTAACCCTCTGGAGTCTAAGGGTATTTTTGGGGCCTTGAGAAGTTTTGTTATGCCCTGACATTTGTGCTTTTTTCAGTTTATTATAAATATCTAAATGGGTAAAGTCTAATATCACTGTAATCAGCACAAACTGGGCTATAATAATATGTGAAACCCATGCATGTACATGATTGTATTTTTGAGAAAAAAAATGTTATGCATGGTTAGTGAAAAACTAAAAATGTTAAATCACTTGAATAAGGCAATAAAACACATACATAAAATTGGTTGCCGGAAAAGTTGAGAACTGGAGCTTGTAGCCTAGAATTTTTCTTTCTGAATGATGTGAAAATCATCTTGTTTACTCACTCACAGAAAACAATATATTGATTTAAATTTTCTAAAACACTTTTTGTTGGTAAAAGTCATATGCGAGTAGGCGTCAACTATCATGAATATCATTGTGATTTACACCTGAGAAGACAAAGGCCTGCATAATGAGCTGCATAATGAGCCTCTCATTCAACTGTGCCACTGTGAGGGAGGACTAACAAGAAAGAGAACAAAATAAAAGTATATAATTTTATGTTTGTAGTTTATTAAGAATATATTTAATTATCCCACAACATAATTTGATATCCACTTGGGGGAGCAGTTAAACAGTTTATTAGGAACAATCAAAGCTGACTTTCAAATTTTTTGGCATCCTTTCTCTAGTCACACAATCCTTCAGAAATCCTTTTAACAATATTATTTTCTACCAAATAAACCCCATTTATTATCATCATTATTATTATTATTATTATTAATGTTGAAAAGAGCTGATAATATTTTTCAGGTTTTTTTAGGGGGAATAAATCGAAAGAACTGCATTGTTGTTACATTTGTTAGAGTTATCTCTATTTGTCACATTTATATTATTTACATCAAGCTTTTGAATGGTATAGTATTGTATATTGTTATTGAAACTTCATAATGTTTCACTTGATTATACATTTAGTCAGGAATTATAGTTTGGAAAAAGTATTTGGAAAAAGTCTAACTAGTAAAATGTTTACACGTTATGTGAAAACTAGTACAAATAAATAAAAAGAGACTTACTCATGTTTATGATCTCTGCTGAATAAAGTGCTTCATTCTTTTTTCTGAGGAAATCCATTTCTCAAATCCTCAACCACATCACATCTTTTTGGGGTGAATTATGTCTTAGTCCTCTCATCGCGAAGCAAACAGTAAAATAAAATAAAAACTTGAAGAATAGTCTGGCTGCTTTTTCTTCTGTGTGGGTGTATTCAAGCCGCGCGCTTCAGTTTGAATCTGAATAGCGCGTTAAGCGCGGGGGCGTGGTCACATTAGATATAATGAGCGGAGATATGAAAAACAGACATTGCGTTGTTTTCATATGGATTACTTTATCTCAGAATATTTGTTTTCGGCAGCACTTGTTTAGTTTAAAAGTAGACATTCCAGGCTTTCTATAGATATCTCTCTCATGTCTCTTCGTTGAGTATTCACGGAGTTACAGTTCATTTTAATGAAATGTTTGTACATGAGGATCAGCGGAGACAAAGACTGTAGACAGCGCACCTTGTTTGTTATCTTTATTTTATAAGTGCACAAAGGTTTTTTGTTATTATGTCTGTATCCAAAAAAAACTAGACCCTTTACAGATTCGATTGATGTATTGCTCTTATCTGTACGATTAAAACTGAGAGTGTAATTTAAGTTCTTTTCGGGGTTATCAGGTGAAAATGACTCAAAACGCATATATGCGTTAATCGACTCGAAAGGGTTAACATGGGCAGTCTATGGGACTGACTCCCATTTGCAGCCAGCCTCAAGTGGCCAGTCGATGAATTGCAGTTTAAGTCAGTTTCTTATTGGCCTCACGAAAGAGAGCGGGAGTTTGACGCTTGGTAAAAACACACAAAAAATAATTAAGTGTAGAAATTAATTTCCTTGTTGGCTAATGCAAAGCATGCTGGGAACTAGAAACCACAATAATTTTAAGTTCACCTTACTACAACAGTATTTTGAGTCTACAGAACTTATTTCAAGTTCAATCCAATGAACTTTATTATTTGAGTGAAATTAACTAATTTATTTGTAATTTTCTCTGTTCGGTTTTACAGTGTTGGTTAAAATCCCCAGACTGTTTACTTAAGTATTAAATTAAGAAATTACATTACTCTTAATTGTAATCACTTTGGTAATCTAAAATCTGGTTACCCCTCACTTAAAATGTAATTGTAACAAAATACAGTTACTTGTATGTTTTTATTTTAAATCCTTAATGATGTTAAATGTATTTCGTTACACCCCAGCCCTGCTCTCTGCATCTCTTGCACTCCGTAGTACCATTTTCAGAGAATGAGCTGAGCAGGCAGCATACAATATTCTGTTATTACAATTATTCAGAATTTGGAATGCATTTTAAGAATAGTATTCCCATCTGCTGCTTAAAATGCACAACATCGCTGTATGCTGCTTGAAAGAGCACATGCGCTCTGATGTAAAGAAGCGCGCATGAGAAGCACATGGAGGAACACATGAGAGACGCACTGAATGAAAGCACATTCACTCTCTGACAGCAGGTGGTCACATTACATATAACGAAGGGCGACATGACATCGCATTGTTTTCATATGGATTACTTTATCAAAGAATATCGGTTTTTGGCAGCACTTATTTAGTTTTAAAGTAGACATATCAAGCTTTCTATAGATATCTCTCTCATGTCTCTTCGTTGAGTATTCACCGAGTTACAGTTCATTTTAATGACTTGTTTGTAAAAGACAAAGGCTGCAGACAGCACACGTACGGATAAGACGCTCGGGAGAAAACAAACACATAACTTCATAATCATACTTCGCGTTGTGATTTGGAGATGCTCGTTGGTCTAAATAAAATTGGTAATGAACCCTCTTTTATGGCCAAATGCTTTGAAAATCCCGCCTTGTACTCACCGAGACTAGAAAAGCAGTCATTAGTGAAAGGGATTTGTTGTACTGCTCTGGTATTGTGGTAAAACTGAATTTTAGCCATTGGTTCTTCTGATTTTCATTCTTTGGCAGTGAAAATAAAACAAAATTGCCTTTACAATTAAAAACACACTGTCTCCTCGACATGATGCTATCACACCAACCAAAGCGTCTGTGTGTGGGGGGTGGGGCAGGTGAGAGTTCCGTTTCTCTCAAGACGGTAGGCGGAGATTATTATGCAAAGTGTTCCTAGTGCATACCTGTCAAGTATCCCGTTTTGGCCGGGAAAGTCACGTATTTTACCCTTCTTTCCCGCCGTCCTCCCGTATTAGTATTTTCCCGTAAATCTCCCGTATTTTTTTTTTATTTTAACCTGCGTTATTAATAAAATAATAATAATAAAAACATTCCCAATCTGAGCTCTGTCACTAGTCTCGCGATAACTGCCACCTGTAAGTAGCCTGTCGCGAGGGGTGTGTGAGGTCAGGTGACATGAGTTATAACGCGGGAAAAACAACAACAACAAAAGAAAAAACCGAGACGGATGATGGATGCTACGATAGAGAGTGAAGGCACACCTGCCAAAGAACCAAAACCCATGTGTAAATACCAGGATAAATGGGACAGCGAATTTACTTTTTTAAAGAATGCAAAGTCTGCAACAAATTTGTACAACAACTCACTAAAAGAGTAAAAGAAAAGTTATGTGAAATAAAAAGAAAAACTGTAAAAGAAAAGCAATATGAAATGAAAAGAATGTGTGGAATGAAAATAAAATGTAAATGTAAAGACAAGCAATGTTAAATTAACAGAAAATATGCAAATAAGCCTTTAAATAAATGCTCTTCATATATAGGCCTACCCTTTTGTGTTTTCATGTGGGCTATAACACCTGCCTTAAAATGTAAGGGATACTGGAGCTTTGTTGGGGTGGTGGGACTGCTTGCGGTGGGCGCCGGAAAATTTCCCTTATTTTCAAATTCAAAACTTGACAGGTATGTCCTAGTGACGTACATAGAGATGGGCAAAAGATTTGAAATCTATAACGACTCGTTTCAGAGTCAACTCCTTACTTTAGAAGCCAATAACTTTATAAATCGTGTACTTTTTGGTTTAATTACTTTGCACATTGTTTACACTAATGGACAGCTACACCATACACTGTAAATCCGGATAATTTTTGATTTCCCATCTGTGTGGCTCTTTAACGGATCAGAATGTTCACCCTGCACGTGGTTCTGCACCGCATACACATACTGAATGCATTAATGACCTTAAAGCATGTCTGTGAGTCAAAATCATGATTAAAATCTAAATTGGAAAATTGGTCAAAATCGGGATAGGTTTGTTTTTGTCCATACATCCCTAATTGTTGTGAAGTGAGAAGGCTTCAGAAACTGGCTTATAAAAAGGACGAGTATGTGAATGCTTTTTAAAAGGAAAATCTTGATAGCATGGCCTTTTTTCTTAGCTGTATTAATGTGCTGTTTCTGCCATTTGAGGACCAGAGTTTGACTGCAATTGCATTGAAGTGCAGTATTCTTCACTGGAATCTTTTTATATTGCTTAATTGCAATGATTAATGTTTAGTGGACTCATTTTAAGTGTAGTAATAAAGGCAAATACAAGATAAATTTATTTAACGCATGCATATGCTTTGATATTAGTCTCTGTGCTGGTGTAGGTTTTCTTTTTCTAGCAATTCCTTAGGAATAAAACCAATTAAGGAGTTTTTTTGTGGACTATATGTAAACATCTGAAATATTCAGGTCAGTACTAAATAAAAACTTGCATTTTGTATGATCCCTTATTATTATTATTATTATTATTATTATTATTATTATTATTAGCTAACATTTTGCAGATTCTTTAAGGTGCATGTAAACTTTTGACCTCAACTGTACATTTATGAAAGTGTAAATGCTTTGTTCCAGACTTTTTCTAGTCATATAAATCCATATAAAAAGTGCCATAACATATAAACTGGTCTCTCTAGATAATGTGAAAAATAACAAAGTTCTTATACTTTGATTACACACTGATAAACTGCACATCAGGCTGTGTGTGTGAGCTGCAAGAGAAGATCTTGTATCTGTTCAAATTGTTTCAGTCGTGCTGCAAAAGCAGTTTAGGAAGGTTTAAGAGAAACCTACTTAACAAAATGGTAACATGAATGGAGTTGAACGAGTGCCATTGTCATCACACCCGCTCAGATCTCTAGAGACACAACTGCTCCATTTACTCCTGCAGAGACAAAGGATGAGGAAAAACTGGATACCCAGCCAAGTTTAAAGAGATCAAATGAGGGAAATCCAATATTTACTTGCTTGAAAAGGGGCGTTTTAGTTCAGCTTGAACCTGTTCTAGACTGGTTGAACCAGTTTTTAATCGTGGCAGGTTGTTTTCCTGCTTGAATTCAGGAAGTAAAATCAGATTGTGGGCAGAAAGACCATTTTCCAGCCTAGCCGTGAGGAAGGAGTATCAGATAATCAGATAAAGCCACTGAACGGAAAGATGCCTGTGGAGGAAGGAGCTTACAAAAAGAACGGTAAAGTCACCTGAGGGCATCTCGTCTTGTATACAAGTATGCATGTGTTTTCATGGGTTTGGTTTCTGGAAAAGCCATTTGAAGCTCACATTGAACAGCTTACCACCAGTAAAATTGTGCTGTTATGTTCTCTCTTATGATTAATGAAATAATTGGGAGTATTTCTGTGCAGTCAGCCTAGTTTCGTGTCCAGACATTTGTGTCCAGATATTTAGCAGAATTTTTTTTTTTCTAAGTCTCCTGAAGCTGCTCTAATGGCACTACTTCAGGCTTTTATTCCATTTGCATTTGTTCCATAGTGTTAACACTGCATTAGAGTCTCTTCTCAATACCCTGGTGTGCCTGGGAACTCAAACTCGGTCATTGAAGGTCTGTCTCTGCTCGGAGGGTGTGGAGGTTTAGTCACACGCAACTTTAGGAATTCTCATGTATCTTCCCATTAAGTGCCTGGGGTTTCCCTACATCTTAGCAATCCACGGCGTCAAATTCAGTTTGACGAAATCATTGTAATTAGGAGGCCTAACTAACTTCTAAAGCTGAATAGCAACAACTTAGTGTCTTTTTTTTTTTATTTATTTTTTTAGTTAATTAAGGTTTTAACTAATCCACAACCCTAACCCTTACAACCATAAACCAACATTTACTATTATTAAAAAAAGCATCTCACCCTTGCTCTACTGATCTATTTTATACTGAACTTGATATTGCCATTCAGTTATGTATTTGAAATGCATAAAAATTCCATCCATTAGGATTAAACAGTTTTAATGCAGTTTATGCTTCAGTCATGCATAAAACTCAACAAATTTGAACAGTGGTGCAAATAAACTGGTTGCATTTTAAATGTGCAATTGTATATTTAGATGAATGTATATGAGTGCGTATAAAACTAGCCATATTTTGTTTCACCAGGTTAATGAATAAATGTATACTCATTCGAAGCAATTTGAATAACTAAAATTAGTTTTAACATGGATGTAAATTAATTTATTTTTTTTTTCTCATATGGTGTTGGCAAATTATAACATTGTTTGTGTTGTTCCTCATTTATAAATCTCTATGTATAAATCGTTTTATGTTGTTTATGCGCTAAATGAACTGCAATTGGTTTTGGAAAAAAAATTGGTTGGGCCCAAATACATTGTCTTTGTTTTGATCTGCATATCTCTTGGTTTAAATTTAATAAAATGAGCTTGAGCAGTCGTCTTTTCATTCATGCCATTTTGGATTTATATTTATTTTCTAATGCAGCCAGTGGCATTCAGACATTTTAAGCATGGCATAAGGATCCAAATACTTCCAGCTGAGTAATCTGAGCAAAGTTGACTGCGATATTTTGGCCACTTGCTCTTTATCACAGCATTTTATACATATGACAGACTTATTTTAGAAGCAACCCCCTGGCACTAGTTTCTAAACTGACAAGCAGCAAAAAATGCACAGTAATTAAAAGAATGCGTGTTTTGCATTGAAATGCTCTCTCTTAGCTAGCTTGGCTTGTCCTTTCCATTCCATTCTGCGATGGGAGGATTCATTCCGGGGCTATAAAATGGGAGAATTTTTTTTTTCCAAACCAACATGAGTGTGGTGCTATTATTTATGGCACAAAGCTAGAGTAGAGTTGTCACTTTCTGATAAAATGGCAACATGACTTTTGCACAGGCCAACACCACTCACAATCAAAGACAAGGGTGTTCAGAGTGGTTTTAAGAAGCTGCTACACGTTGCTGTGGTGTTTTGGGTGGTTGTTTTCTATGTTGCAGAAGCTCTTGCTCACTCACTGTGCTGGAATGTCATTTCCCAGGCATGTGCTGGAGACACTCCCCTGCTGGAGATCAGCAGCGGTTATGCAAACACTTAACTATACGCTGTGCTTATTGGATTAACACTGTCTGAACCGTATGATTGTGAGTGGTTTTCCTATATTGAATGTTTTAGTTCAATGGTATTTAATTTAGTTTTTCATTTATTCTCATAGGAGAGCCCAAAAAATTTGACCCAGACTTCAAAGGGCCCATCCAAAACAGGTAAGAACATACACACAAAATCATTTTTCTTTTTTTGGGTGCAAAAAGTTACTAGTTACTGTCCAAAATATATCCTATATAAGGTGTGGATATAGTGTAATAAAGTTAGCCAGTCACAGCAGTGGGGGCATTTACTTCCATTTCTGCAAGAGGTAACCCCTCTTTCACTTCTGTTTTTCATAGTGTGAATTTCTTTTCTTTTTTTACAAAAATATTAGACCTGATTGGGTGCTAACAACTTAGCAGACTTTATAAACTAACCTTGTTTCATAACCCTTTTAAAGCATGTTGCAACACACGGTTTCTCTCTGCTCCACAGAGGATGCACAGACATCATTTGCTGTATCCTCTTCATCGTGGCAATAGTGGGCTACCTTGCAGTGGGAATACTGGGTAAGTCAGTGTGTTGAAGACTGATTGGCTACTGTGTAACAATGACCCTTTAAACTTGTATGTGGTAGTGTTTATTGGTCTGTGAGTGAAGAGTGCATATCTGTGTGTTTTTGCTAGTTCTGGGCTAGATATAAAAATAGATTTCAGTATTTTGTTCAAAGTAGGCTATTTCATAATCCGTATTCGCTCTGAAATGACTTTAAAAGGATATTATTATAATTTATTATTATTATTAATAAAAAAAATTCAGGGGACGTTGCTAAAGGAAAGACCGATTATGCCATTAAGCAAGTGCATCATTATGCAGTCCCAATGCAAGACTGCATAGATAGGAGTTATTATTATCATTTTTTTTTTACAATATTATTAAATTTTAAACCTCAAGTGCAGGTACAAACTAATAAGGTGCAATAATTACTGAACAATTGCAAGTGCAACTAGTGATCTAATTTACGTGATGTGTACTGCTAGACACCATTGATTTCCTCTTTTGTGTAACTTAGAACAAAAAGCGTGCCTTTTATCATTTGGGTCAAAGTTGCCAAATACACTTTAAAATGGCTAAACTTGTTGCTAGGTGATTATTTGAGGTAGCTTGGATAGTCTGAAAAGTTGCTAAATCTTGCAACAAAATTGCTAAGTTGGAAACACTGTGTACTTCAGATGAAATTATAATTGATGCATCTGATTGTCAAGACTGTAATGCAAAGCTTCAAAAGAATGTGGTAGTCTATTTCTGCGAGCAAAAAAAGATGAATAATCTCTCTGTTGCAGCGCGCCATTAACACTTTCCTTGAAAGCGAGTGAGTAAACGTAGAAATACACCATTTGACCAATTCATACGCCATGAATAGCGGTTCACAACCTTGATTTAGGATGATTGCGTCTATATCAGAAGCGAACTGTACTGGAGTTCAGAAAACAGCGTTCACGTTATCCAAACAAACTGAACTCTGATGTCATTCGAACCCGGTTGAGCACCAGAAGTGCTAGTGTGAAAGCCTCCTAAATGAACACCGCAGTATTTACCTACATTTATTGATTTTAAATAGTGCTGTCAAAATTAGCGCGTTAACGCATTCGATTAATTTGAAATATTTAACGCGTTAAAATAACGCAATTAACGCGGTTGCAGTTTTTTTTATTTCCAGTTGTGGCCTATGTGTGTTCAACGTGCAAAGAAATATGGATAAGACCAAGGAAGGACTTTTAGACGGAAAGTTTCAGTATAAAACTCTGCCGGATTACTCTTCAGTCTGCCACAAGAAACATTACTCTTCATTTAGTCTGCCACAAGAAACAGCAACATAAAAATCATGAACTCAAATGTCATTGTTTAAAAAAAAAAAAAAAAAAAAATGACTGTTGTAACAGTGCGTAAATCAGACCTTTCTGTAACGCTAACGTTAATAAGCTTAAACGAAAATAACGAAATAATTGTGTAGTGGAGTATTTTTTGTACACAGTGCCGCGAACTGTCAATCACTCCTGTACGCGTGCATCACTGTCCTCCTCAGCTGCAGCAACTTGCGCTCTCTCTCTTCATCAAGCTTTAAAACAAAAAGGGGACAAAAAGATCATATTGTCTTTGTGAATAGGCTATAGATTAATTAGATAAATGAATATCTAAATTTGTGCCTTGCCGTCTACGGTATTTTTTTAGAACTTAGAAAAAAGATGCTGCAGCCAATGAGCAGCCAGCGGGGGCTGCAGGACGACTCAACCTCCGCAGACAGTTTTTAATGTTTATCAGACAATAAATACTCAAGATTTTGCTTTAGTATAACTCACAACGAGTTTCACACACCTTCTCCGGCCACGTTGAGTTGTTGACACTTAACAGTGGGACACATGCGCTATTCACTTGTGTAACTTAAGGGTGAATGGGTAATTTCTGTAGTTTCTGCTCTGGGTGGGATGAATTAGGAAGCTTGCATTGTGAAGGGCGCTCTGAAAATCGGCAGTGCAGGTAAAAGATTAAAACCTCTATTAAAACAGATGTCCAAATGAGCGTACCGGTACGCTACAAGCACGTTCTGGGCGCACGGAGAGGTGGCGGTAAGCTCAAGAGCTATATTTGGAAGTGGCGGTACTGAGTACCGGTGCGTACCTGCCCACTTAAAGCACTGGCAATGACTATACTTTGGAATTTTTTGCAGTCCACTTAGAATTCAACATGGAAATCATTTTTGTTTTTTATTGGCATTGATTGTTTTGAAATTCAAATGGTACTTACATGCCTGTGTTTTTATTTCTGTAATAAATATGGCTTTCAAGCCAACAGTTAATTTGGAGGATATTGATGGTTTATTGCAGGGATGTTGTTTACATGAGAAAATCTGTGTTACAAGTTAAATAAAAATTCCAATAAACAATCATATTTTGAATTTAAATAGTTTCTTTGTCTTGAGTTTACATTAATTATTTAAATTTTACATTTACATATCCAAAAAGTTTCAGTCTTTCTATTGCGATTAATTGCGATTAATCGCGATTAATTTAAAAAAATTGTGCGATTTAATTAGTTAATTTTTTTTAATCGATTGACAGCACTAATTTTAAACCATTGAATGATTTGACATATGAATTGAAATGAATTCACATATGAATCTTCAAATCAGAGTTTAGAATGTACTAACTGAAGTATCAGTTCAGGAAATAAATTGCACTAAAATGTCTGTTTTCATCTGTCAGCCTGGACTCACGGTGACACGAGGAAGGTGATCTATCCCACAGACAGCATGGGACAGTTCTGTGGCCAGGGAAAACTGCAGTAAGTTGCACCAAATGTAGAATTATGACGTATGTTGCTATACTCTGACATCGTTAGTGACATCATATAGCTGAACTGATTCTTTATAACAATTGATGAATCATTTGTAAGTCATGTCAGTATCCATCTTTTTCCTAAACGAAAGGTTTGCTTTATGAATGCAAAACCAGGTACAATGAGCTGACATAATCTAATTGTCCTTCAACCGTCCAAACCTTAAAAGCACTTTTAAAAGCGTAAAAGCATTAACATATTACCCAGACCCGAAAGAAAGAAGACATGTTCAATATTTCTGTTGTAATGTCTGTTATGTAATACACTTTGCCTTAATCAAAAATGCTTATTTACTATAAAAATGAGGGATTTCAAAGTAATTTCTGTCATTTTGATGGATAACATTTTATTTGCCTGCATTAGAAATATTCAAGTAATCACTGTTAATAGGAAATAGAAGTGAAAAGGGGAGACCATTACATTTGAAAACAAACCTGGAAAGAGACGTGAGGATTTTGGGGGGAAATTGAGATTCATAGTGAATTCCAGTGAATTATTCAGAGGACATGTATAATTAAATCAGGAGAGCAGACCACATTATTTACTTTTATTATTATTATTTACACATAATTTAAATTATATATATATATATATATATATATATATATATATATATATATATATATATATATATATATATATATATATATATATATATATATATATATATATATAAATTTACACACACAACAACCTTATGTCTTGGAGTTGAACAAACCAGAAGATGGACAGTTTAAGATAAAAAGCAACCATAATAATGACAATTGTTTCAAGGTAGTCTAAGAATGCATGAAGGATCTGTGAATATTTGAGTTGAAATGAATCCGAGAAGCCTCAATGAGTTGAGAATCTGTTTTTATGATGTGTGAAACAGGAAGCAGCCCTTGTTGTTCTACTTCAACATGATGAAGTGTGCCAGTCCCATGGTCCTCCTAGAGTTCCAGTGTCCCACCCCTCAGGTTCGTGTCCTGTCCACCGGTCTCTGTCTGTGGATATTATACTAACATACTACTACTACACTACTCGTATAGCAGAGTTCTGTTCATATATTTGAAGTTTCTCTACTGTTGTGTGCTTGCATGTGCAGTATACAACCCGACTCTATCTAGGTGAAAGCAAATGCACTTTATTTGACCTTCCAGAACTAGGAATCTTTAAGATAACTTACAACAGAAATGCAATGCATTTTATGGACAACCATTTCGTGAACCTAGCAGAGGAGGTCACTCTGACTTGGCTACAACAATCTGGTGTTTTTACAACACTGAATTTAAAATTATTTACAAAAAATATATATAGATATTTTGGTAATAAATGGACAGCATTTTGTCAAATTTAATGATGCAACTTTGAGTTATGTAATGTATACTATTTTTAAATAAATGACACTGTGCAGTATACTCCATTATGAAGTATTTTTGTATTTATCTCCTGTTTCAGTAAATAAGTGCATGCAAAAATAAGTTTATAAATGAAAGACTTCTACTTTGCTGTGTTTTTGAGAGGCAAACAGATTATATCTTGAAGATTGTTTTCTTTCTTTGTGTAGGTGTGTGTAGAAGCATGTCCTAATCGCACTATGACTCTGTTAACTGCCTTTGCAAAAAAAACAGACTGGGAATATTACAAGAGCTATTGCAGAGAAGACCCGGGGGTGAAGGTAAGTTAGTTTTTAACTAATCTTTTTTTTTTTTTTTTTTGGTTAAATTCAGTTCTATTTATTTTTTTGGAAAGTCTAATGACCGATTAATTCTGTCTCCTTCTAAAGCCAGTGCCACAAATTTTGCAAGAAAAACTGTGCCCTGCATATCTGATTTCCAGCAAACCATGTACCGTTTTTGTTTTTAATGCAATATTTACACTATGGAAAGATATACATTTTTTTTCATGATTCTGTTTATTAATCCGATTCTATCTCCCTCAGTTTTGCAGCGCTGTTTTCCATCTCTGGGCAAAAAGGGTGAAGTCATCACAGTGGGTGATCAAGAAACCTTTAATGATGGAGACAAAATAAGAGACGCTAAAGACCTGGTGGCTGGAATGAAGTAAACACATTTATACTACTCAAATACTCAAACATGGACATGCAAGGAAATTCCTAATTTATATGCCACTGCTGCAGTTGCAGTGCAGGTGAAGGGGACTTTATTAATTCATATTTGTTTTGACAATTAAAGGAACGCAACGATAGTCATGGAGGGTCGTCAGGTTGCAATGAAGATCTTTGAGGATTACACAAAGTCTTGGTACTGGATCTTAATGTAAGTGATTTTTTTTTTTTTTTTTATTAGTGAATATCTATTTCTATATATTTATTTACCAATAAAAATATTTTGTGTAATGTTTGGATCAGTATCTTAATTAACATTTTTGATTAATTTTTTTATAAGTTTTTTTTATACATTTCAGTTTCATTGTTGATGATGATATTGTTAGGCAAATGTCTTAATTTAGGGATTTTAGTTTTAGAATTTCAACTTAACATTTCTTATCGAATTAAATTATGATATAAATGTTATAAATTTGCTACAATTTAAGTTTAGTTTACTATAAGTGGTTATTTGTATGATAAGTTTTTTTTTTTTTTTTTTTTTTTTTTTTTTTTTGGTAATGAAAAATCAGTTAAAAATATAAATCAGGATTTTATGTAAATCGTGTTTGTCAGTTGTTTTATTCAATATTTTTATATTAAAGAATGTTTTTAATAGATTTAGTTGACCGTAGTAACACTGGTTTGGATGTGTCTTTCCTGCTCTGCGTGAGTGTTAAGCAGGTTTCATTCAAAATGAATATAATTTCAGACAAAAAGTGCTAAAAATGCACAGAATAGGCATGTCTTGTGGGTTTTAACAAGAATTGGAGTATGTCAAAAGACTGTTAGATTCACCCATTTAAACCCATTGTTTTAAATGATTCAGTTTGGGTTAGAATGTTGTTTAAAAAAAAAAAAAAAAACTGAAACGACATGATCTGTGCTGTTTTTGTTTATTATTTACATGTGAATCCCCACACTTTCAAGTTTATAACCAACTAACAGACACTTATCCGTTTCTTCGTGCAGTTGTTTGCTGATTGCTGTGGTGCTGAGTCTGATCTTCATCGTTCTTCTGCGTTATCTGGCTGGAATCATGGTCTGGGTCATGATCATCATGGTCATCGCTGTCGTGGCCTATGGTATGGCCTGGATTATATTCTTCAGCACATTCAGCTAGTCCAGTATATCTGTTAAACTCAATCATGTGTCTGTTCCTTACACAGGTATTGGCCACTGCAGTGTAAAGTATGTCAGTCTGAAGGACACACCTGGTGCTAATATCACTCTACAGCAGCTGGGCTTCCAGCCTGATTTCTCTGTGTACCTGCACATCAGACAGACCTGGCTGGCCTTCAGTGAGTACTACTGCTCATGTTTGGGATTATCAGTTGACAAAAAGACCTTAAATATTGAATTAAAGCCTGTTACTCAAAACTAGGAACCCGAGCCATTATCTTAATATTGTCTTTTAACTAGGGCTAAGAAGACTCTAGCAAATGCACAGCTTCACATTAAAAGCAGTCTACAATACCCTTAGCATGATGGCTGCATGGGCAAACCTCTGTAGACCCATTAAATTGTCAGTTTATTACTATTTTGCTGTGGCTAGTCTCTCTTTCTCCCACAACTCCTCTAAGAAATGTAAGTGGTTTTGCTGTGGGTTTTAAAAGTAACTCCTGTTCCTCTCTGCAGTTATCATCTTGGCTATTTTGGAGTTCATCATCATCATTCTCCTCATCTTCCTCAGGAACCGAATTCGGATCGCTGTTGAGCTCATGAAGGAGGCCAGCAGGTTTGTGTTTGAGAATCCATGTGAAACATTAGTGAAGACGTTCCACAATAACATCTCGTTATGCGCATTCTGCCTACTATTAAAGTTAAAAGGTATTTTACCTGTTTTACCTACAAGTCTTGTTTACACTCGGTGCTGTTTTTCTGATTTCAGGGCCGTGGGTTTTGTGATGTCATCGCTGTTCTACCCTATTTTTACCTTCCTCCTCCTGACCATAGTCATCACGTACTGGGCCGTCACTGCCGTGTATCCTTGACTCAAGACTGAAGCGGAAACATTAATCAGTGTTTGCATTTTTATACAGGAAATACATCTTACAATCCCTAATCTGAATTTAGAATCACTCTAATGGAAGGTCAAAGGGCAAAAGGTCACCTCCTGAGTCACTCACTAAAACAAACCAGTGTAGGTCCAATATATGTTATGAGTACTAGTCCTTAATCGCTCTGATCAGTTTCCTCTCTACATCCAGTGAACCGGTTTATAAGGTTTTCAATGAAACCGTTTGTGAACATTCGAGGGAAACCTGCATCCCTGAGGTATTCATGCTTAATCATGGTGTCAATTTTTTGTATGTAGTACAGTCTCAAAATGAATGATCCCTATTTCTCCTTTCTTTGACTCCTCCAGAACTTCAGTCTTTCTGATATGAAGAAAGACTGTCCTCGTTCTGAGTGCCTGTTTGCTTTCTATGGTGGGGAAACGCCATATCACAAATACCTGATCTTCCTTCAGTTCTACAACGTCTTCCTGTTCTTCTGGTGTGCAAACTTTGTGACTGCTCTGGGGCAGATGACTCTGGCAGGAGCGTTTGCATCTTACTACTGGGCTCGTAGTAAACCCAATGACATGCCTGCTTTCCCGCTGTTTGCCTCTCTGGGCAGATCCCTCAGGTTTGACTTCAGAAAAAGATGAATGCGCTATGCATGTGTCCTAAGGACGATTAAGTTGAGATTTTAAAGCATTTTGTGTACACAGATATCACACGGGCTCTCTGGCGTTTGGTTCTCTCATCCTTGCCATAGTCCAGATTATCAGGGTTCTGCTGGAGTATATTGACCACAAACTCAAGGGTAAAACATTCACTCTTAGTTATTATTCGACCCACTGGAAAAACGATCTAATTGGGTAATCATTGCAATATATTATGAAAGATGTGCATATACAATGACCGTTAAAGCATATTTGACTTTTTTCCTACACAATTATTCTAGTTTCTTGTCTCTCAGATTACTCTGCAGCCTAGATCTCACATAATAAAGTAATGTTAACTCGGATCAATAATGTCCTTTTTATTTATTAAGTAGTCATGTAATAAGCAGGTTAATAAACATTTCAGCAGGTCTTCATTATATTTAGGGTGATTAAACCCTGCAGTTTTGAGATGATGCCGAATGTTATCCACTGCCATATCCCACACTGTTCAGAATAATCTGTTTGTGAACTTTTTGCCGCCTTTTGATCCCACAGGAGCAGAGAATAAATTTGCCAAGTTCTTGATGTGCTGTCTGAAATGCTGCTTCTGGTGCCTGGAGAAGTTCATCAAGTTCATGAACAGGAACGCCTACATTATGGTGCGTCTTCTTTCACTACAACTTAAAGGAATGGTTTGCTAAAAATGTACTCCCCTTCCGGCCATCAAAGATGGAGATTAGTTTGTTTCTTCATCAGAGCAGATTTAGAGAAATGTAGCATTATGTCACTTGTTCATCAATGGATCCTCTGCAATGAATGGGTGCCGTCAGAATGAGAGTCCAAACAGCTGATAAAAACCTCACAATAATCCACTCTAGTCTATCAGTTCACATGTTATGAGGTGAAAATCTGTGTGGTGTTAACACACAATCCATCAAAATGTCTGACCAAAATTATCTTGTAATCCATAATAAAGCTTTTTTTTTCAGTGGGAGGAAAAAGTCTCCCATTTGAAATCCACTGATATGTTTGTTTGGAATTGTTTTGGACTTGAGTTAAGCTTGATCTGCAGATTTTACTTGATGGATTTGTTTATTACAAATATGCAAGGTTTAGCTTCAAGACATTAATTGATTGGAGGGGTGTAGATTACTTGTGAATTGTGTTTTTATCAGCTGTTTGGACTCTCATTCTGACGGCACCCATTCACTAAAGTGTCAAAAAGGAGGCAATCTTCACTTTTAACTGATGTCTACACGTGTGTGTGTGTGTATATGTATAATCTTAATAGCATCTCTATATGCACTCTTGCGTGTCTTTTCTGCCACAGGTGGCCATATATGGTAAAAACTTCTGCCGATCGGCGTGTGATGCCTTCTTCCTCCTCATGAGAAATGTAATTAGGTGGGTGTCATAAAACTGATGTTATGAAACACTAACAATGAATTGTGATGCTGAAACTGCATGCATTTGCACAAAGTTCAGAAGGCAAGGTGCAGTAAGTGAAGCGCGCTCTAGGCTGTAAGCTGATGTTGTCTGGCTGAATCTGAAGAGTGTTTCACAGGTGTTTTCACTCATCACAGGGTGGTAGTCTTGGATAAGGTCACAGATTTCATCTTATTCCTTGGAAAGCTCCTTATTGTGGGGCTTGTGGGTAAGTATTCTACTTTAGACTTTTTTTTTTCAGCTTTAGATTTTAATTACTACTGACAAAGTTAATATTTTTAACATTAATATTTTGAAATGCATAAAGTGTCTTTTCTCCCTCCCTCTTTTCCCCAGGGATCTTCGCTTTCTTCTTCTTCTCAGGACATACGGATGCGTTCAAGGGCGCCAGACCCAGTCTCCATTACTACTGGGTTCCTATTCTGGTGAGTGACCGAATAGGAATCATTTTAATATGCAGATTTGCCGTTCAGAATTCGTTATTGAACAAAGCTTGAAAAACGTGCATTTGAAGTAGAAATTTTACAAAATATTTCTTCACTGATTTTTATCAATACATCTTTGTTGAATAACTCGGTCACCTTTTTAAAATAAAAACCCACACCTTTGAACACCTTTTATTGAATTTTTCTCTCCAGACTGTGTTGGTGGGATCCTACCTCATTGCACATGGGTTTTTCAGCGTTTATGCCATGTGTGTGGACACACTCTTCCTCTGCTTCTGTGAGTACTTGGCATTAGTGTGTGTGTGTGTGTGTGTGTATAGTACAAGTGTATATAGTACGAGTATAAACATCAAGCTCCACTCTGGAAGGTAGAAAATCAAATCGTAATTTTTGATCCCTTAAAAAATGGTAAAACGCTGCATTTAGGGAAGTATTTAATCAGTTTAGATGAATCATTGTCACTGAGCGACTCTTCATTGTTCATGGCAGTGCATGTAGATGGGTTTAAACCTCCGGTGGCACTACTGTTTCAGTTAAATATTCTGGTATGAGGTGTTTCTAATCCGTCTGTGGTACCTGAATAACTAAGGTGTGTCATTTCAATGGGACTGATGTGCTTTTCTGTCTTTCATCTCCCAATAACCCGATTCTTTCTTTTTTCTCTTTCTTCTTTTATGGCTGCCCCCCTCCCCCTTACCTTTCCTATTTCCTATTCAACATCTGTTCATCACAAACCTCATTTCACTTATCATACCTACACAATCCTCTGCTGGTTCCCTCTGACATCCCCACATCTCTAAACCCACTAACGCCACACGAAGGTGAAGACCTTGAGCGTAATGATGGCACCGCATCACGACCGTATTACATGACCACAGAGCTGCGTGACATCCTGATGAAGGACACGGATGCGGCTCAGACCCTCACGTGACGTGGAGATGCAGCTGACGCTCTCGACACAACCATGGAAAACTGATGAAAGTGACCTAGAATGTGTGATTAATTGTTAATGTAACGTCATTTAGAGAGCGAATGGTCAATAGCTTCAGTCATACCTGCAGTTACTAAATCATTCAGCTGTCAGCCGTTCAGTTATTGTATGTTAGGGGAACAAAAGTACTGTTAGTACTTGAATAACATCTTGAATAACAAGCCATTTTTCTTCAATAATGTGAAGTTTCTCGAAGTGGAATGTGATATTAAATCACAAAAATGGTAACACTTTATGATAAGGTTCTGTTTGTTGACTTACTCAACTACTTGGATGACATCAAGCAACAATGAAAAATGCTTCTAAAGCATTTCTTAATCTTGTTAATTTTAGTTTCAACAATAATACTGATAATTAAAATCATTAAAATTAAAATCAGAACAATGAACAGTCTTTTTAACTACAACAAAGGTCAATAAATCTTAAATGTGTCTGTTAGCTTTCTTTTTTTTTTTTAAACCGTTATTGTAAAGTGTTACTATTAAAACGGTAATATAACGCTGATGTTGAAAAGTGTCTTTGACCATTGCAGTTATGCACTATATGAATGTTAAGAAAGCAGATAAGGTTCGTGTTGATTTCATGTTCATTATTAAGAAAGCATCTTCTGCTTTGTCTCTTCTTCTGCTCCGCAGCACAGTTTAAGACTACTTTTTATACATCACTTGGCTGTTTTAAATGAAGGTTTTTTTTTTCTTCCCCTTTTATTCCATCATGGAAGAACATCTAATGCTACTCTTAATTGTTTAAGTGTCGTACAGCTGATGATTTTGATGCATTTCTTTCAGATTGTAAGCCATAACCTTTTAATGCACTTGAAGATTCTCTATTGTTTTTGGTAGCAATCTGCAACCTACTTTGGAAAAGCACCTTGTTGCCTTCTCCAGGAGCCTTAAACTTTGTCTTTTGGGCGCTTGGCTGCTTAACATGTCAGGCTTTTTTATTTAATCTTTAATAAATATTATGCAAGAAGGTGCGTTTGTTATTTAAGTCTGTCTATATTGTGTGTGAGGTGTTGGAAGGCATGCATGTCACTTTCCTTTCCTCCAGTGTGCTAGCTAAAGGTAAACCTGGCTCGTTTCTTCTTCAACATCTCTCTCACATTGATTTAACACAGTGGAGGACCTGGAGAGGAACGATGGCAGCCCAGCACGACCCTATCTGATGTCTGAGAAACTGCTCAATGTTTTGAAGAAGAAGAACCAGGCCAACTAGTCCTCACTGATGGTCAGGGTTATACATCTGTGCCTCGCTTCAGAAATCGTTTTCATTGCTGTATTTATCGTGCCTTGGAGATCCAGACGAACATGTTAATTATGAAACGCATCAAAGTGTTTGATCTCAGCCATATGTGGAAAGTTTTACTTTAGAATGAGAGAAAATTACACATCTGCTTTCTCCCAAGAGGTTTTAAATGTATATTTTAAATGTATAAAAAGTTTTGCAATAACAATAACTATGTCTCGGACTAGACAGTTTGATTTGTATTTTTCATAGTCTTTATATTTGTTTTTTTTTATATAAAACCCAATACAGCAGTGTTCGTTTTGCTGTTGGACACGATTGTAGAATGTTTGCAGAAGGGATAGTTACTGTAAAAACTGTTTTCCTTCTAATCACGCGTTCATTTCCGGTTCATGGACTGTGTATGTTACGAGAAGTGCTTAAAATTGGGTTCAGGCTTCTTTATTATAATCGTGTTCTTGACTTTATTCAGTGTTTTAAGTGTTTTGTTACACGTTGTTACGACTCAATTAATGGCAAATAAAGAATTTTCTACAATACTCTGGTAGAATCGGTTTCTTTAAAATGGTGTAGTGGGTGTGTTTTCTTTTTTCATGTGAGACACTAAGTAGTTTCCGGTGTTTAGTTATTTTAGAACTGCATGTTATTTTTCTTGATATTGCAAACTGATATTTCGTATAATTTTAGTTAATAATCATTCATAAACACGCTTGATGCGCAAATAGTTTTACGGTTTACTTCACTTCTAGTAGTTATCGAGCGGCTAATCTTGAGTCATCCACCAGGTGGCGCTGTTGACCAATTATACAGAAGCACATTTTTTTTTTTGGTAGGGGCTCTGATCTTGAGTAGATTACTGGCTTTTAAGAAGGTATGTGTAAGGAGTTTTCTCTATGTACTAGTATGGAGAAATATTTTATTTTAAAACTTTTCGTGCACTTATATTTAAAAAAAAACGTTAATGACATTGAATACTTGTCTGTAGGTCTTGTCAATTTTAAAGGCAAAAGGTCTTGAAAATGTAAAACAAGTAGGCCTACTGATTAATTATTTTTTATTTTTTTAAAAACAGTAGTGTAGACCCTATCATTCAAAAGCACAGTCTTTATAAGAATAATTCACCCAGTGTTTTTATCAGTTGTTTGGACAGTCATTCTGACGGCACCCATTCACTGTTGTGTGTGTGTGTGTGTGTGTGTGTGATCCAGTGAGTGAGCAAGTGGTTTAATGCTAAATTTCTCCAAATCTGTTTTGATGAAGAGACCAACTCCTACATCTAAGATGGCCTGAGGGTGAGTACATTTCCAGCACGTTTTCACATTTGGGTGTACTATTCCCTAAAGTTTAGCACACAAGTTAAACTACATCTCTAGCGGTATTGTTTCAACTTTTCACTTTTTCTCAATTTTTGTGGGTAAAACTTGCTTCACATGCTTGTTCAAACAGCATGACACAAGAATCTTCTAATCGTTTACTTGGTCAGAGTTATTATTGTTGTTGACGTATGAATCTCTTTATGTACAAGTTTCAAAATGGGGTGAACTGAGCTAAATTTACTTATGTTTTAAAGTTTGTAAGATCTCTTGTGGAATTGTTATAGCTAGCTACCCAGAAAATGAAAATATTATCTACTATTCTCCCATAGTAACAATGGTAGAATATTCTTTAAGTACTAAAATACAAAATCAGTCCAAAAGGAATTTTTTTGTTTGTTTGTTTTCCGTATTTTAAATGTTGAAATATGCTTGAACTTATATCCAGTGTTTAAGGTTGTCTTTTGTCTAACCAGGAAATACGTTTTCTGATATTCTAGAATATTAGGGAAGTACTAAAATACAAATATCCCATTCCCAAATAACCTTGGTGTTCAGACACATGCTCGTGAGTAACACTGTGTTCAAAGTGCCTGAACTCCCTCAACACAGAAGCACAGCTCCCTCCATGAGACCCACGTCTCCAGGGGCAGACAAACCCAGTTTTATAAAGCTCATATGCACTTTGGGAGTTCAGTCCAGAGCTCAGATTTTGAGTTATTGTTTATTAACACAGAATGTAGGTGTTATTGTGTGCTCATCATAGGATGGGTTTTGTGGCCTAAGGTTGTCCTGTTGTTTTCACACACCAGCCGTGTCCTAATTATGGTTTGTTTCATCTCACTTCATTTTGCTTCTGAGATGAAACCTGATTTGAGATCAGAAAATTCCACCAGCCCTCATGGTAATGAAGCACACGTGACTGTACGTGTGTAAAATATTATTTGGCAGGATAGCGGCTGGATCATATGATCGGCAGTGACGACAGTAACCCCATCACAGCAGTCCCACGAGACACACACTGAGCTCTTGGCCTCTGTTGTGCACCAAGCAGAAAAACCCTTCCCTCAGGCACTTCATCTCCAGCCCTGTGGTTTATGAGGATATAGAAGTGATATTTTAAATATAAGATTGTTCAATATTACCAAGGCTCTGACAGCCAGAGTACAAATCAAAGTGTATTATAAATGTGTATGTATATATGTGTATATGTATATATATGTGTATGTATATGTGTGTATATATGTATATGTATGTATGTGTGTGTGTGTATGTATATATATATATATATATATATATATATATATATATATATATATATATATATATATATATATATATATAATATATATGTATATGTATATGTGTGTGTGTGTGTGTATAGAATATTAGTTCAATATCTAAAACAATTGTATGTAGGTGTGTGTATAGGCCTATAATATTCAATATTTTTCACTGAAACATTATTTTATATATACATATTTAGATACGTAAGTACCCTACATATAGGCAATATTAAATGTTCACGTTAAGTCTAATTAAAAGGCTTACAATATTTAAAAAATATGGCACATGTAGTGGTACAATATTTTCATTCATTCATTTTTATTTTTAAAAAGTAACCTTTTCATGAATGCACGTTTCATTCAGGTAAAAAATTACTCTAAGAAAAACCCCTCACATTTATAATAATTATTTAAAAAAAAAACGAAATTATTGATATATCTGATAGAGCCCCTTTAGACCAGTACCAGACGGCACCTCGACAAACTCTATAAAAGTAAGGTTATTTGTAACTTAATTTTACATTTCTAGATGTACAAACACAACCTTCGTGTTTTCTTTAAATTAAATTGAAGATGGTAAGATAGGCTCAGCTGACGGCGACGCTCAACAGCTTTCAGTCAGAGACTCCGTTTAAAGTCCTTAAATAATTCTTATATAACTTTCAGTGTTGAATGTGAAGGTTTAGCTGCTGTGGTGTCGCTAACAGTGTAGATGTGAACTTGAACACCTCCCACTGTGTGATGATAATCAGAGAGCAGGTGAAGCGACACTAGTGCGATCGTCTCAAAGCAAAGCTACTCCTCCCCGGTGCGTGTTTACAGGCGTTTCTGATCGTTACAGCGAATATAGAAGCTATACTTATAGTTTATTTTCGTATCTATAATAATCGTTTATTCAAAAAGGCTATTTTATATGCAACTAAGATGTTATAAATGAAGTGAGAACTTAAATGTTATAGGCTTTGCAATAGCTACATCAAGATACATACGAAATGCTTTTGTTCTCTAAAAGGCATTTACGTTATTCTGGTTATTTATGAAGATGGGATGGATTATACGATAAAAACATCCTCGTAGAAATGGGAAAAAGGGAGTTGACAATGGTAAGACGATGGATTATTTCTTATAATTATTTCTGAATGACTATGATAATTAGGTTAGCTTACTTTATAGCTGTGCAAAACATAAGTGTGTCTTTGAATCGAGTTGTATGTGTTGAATGCAGTGTATTGCTGTGGTCTGACTGCTCTTAAGAGTAAGAGATCGTGTTGAGAAAAAGTGCTGTCCGATTACATACAGATATACATCAGTGCTGACAGACGAGGCAGTCCAGTGTGGGTCAGAGAGGGCTTGACCTCACTGTGTTCAGCTACAGTCTCATAAATCATAGCTTGTAGGGGCAAGTTGTCACAAAAGCTATATATCAGTATGTGCTTTTTTTCTTTATAGTGGGTTTGTGCAAAATATCTAATATGAAGTAAATATCTAGTGCAAAAGAGAAACGTTTTTGTCTATATATATATATATATATATATATATATATATATATATATATATATATATATATATATACATACATACATACATACACACATATATATATATATATATATATATATATATATATATATATATATATATATATATATACATACATATATATATATATATATATATACATACATATATACATATATATATATATATATATATATATATATATATATATATATATATATATATATATATATATAGTATATTGTCATACTGTGAAACCACATTAACCTTTGTCTACTATTTTCCCAATTGTTCCTTATATATATTATTATTATTATTATTTTTTTTTTTTTGTGTGATCGTTGTTCATGAGTCCCTTGTTTGTCCTGAACAGATAAACTGCCTGCTGTTCTTCAGAACAATCCTTCAGGTCCCTTAAAATTATTTTGTTTCCAACATCTAGACTAGAGTATAATATTGTTTAAGACGTATTATGGTTAGATCTTTATTTTTGGACATGAAATCAGTTTTGTTTTCACATTTTTCTCATTGTGCTCAACACCAGCCACCAGTTTGCGTCCAGCATTGTGTGTCATGTGCCTCTCTTTAGTCTGCTGTGAGATTTGGCATGGTGAATGTTGGCAACAGACATTATGCCAAAGTAAATGACCAGCAGCAGCAGTTCCAGTTCAGCTTTTGTTTAATAGGGGAAAATCATGTTCTGTGCTGGGCTGACAACAGACATGGCCTGGACTGTTTGTTGGGTGTCAAAGTAGACGTTATTCTTTTCCTAGTCCTTGATTAATAGCCATTTTCTCATGTGTCCTGCTATCTGATGACAATTACCCATGGACTTGCTTGATCGAATGCAAAATGTGAAACAATAATGTGCTGTTTGGAGGAGATATGGAGCTGAAAGAGCACTGTTTTTGAAACGGGACGGATGTTAAAAAGGTTTAAAAATTACCCTTGAGTGAGAATCATTGTGTGTGTCATTATTATGCAGCTTTAATGAACTGTTTTGTATAATGATATGTTATGTGTCCCAGGTGCATGTCCTTTGAACTGAAGTGCTGTAGCTCTTGAGCTGTGGACAGCTTCTCGTTAGCTGTAGTGTTAGTTCACTGGAATATAAAGGCACTGTTTTTCATCAGGAAGGACTCATGTAATATTCAGATTGAGATATAATAGCTGTGATTATTAGCAATTCTGAGGGAGACGTGCTTTTTCAAATAGCCATTGCAATAAAACAAGAGTTTTAAACTTTGCCAGGCACCCAGAAAACTCTCGTGACATCCTAGCAGCCACCTAGGAACTGGTGTCTTGGTGGTGAACTTGGGATATAGTCCTTACCTAGAAACTATCCAGAACACCCTAGCAACCCCTTATAACACCATATCAACTACATAACTCCTACAACACCAAAGCATCATGCTGGTAAACTTTGAATACATTTTTCACTTAGAAACTACCCAGAACACCCTGCTGACATCCTAGCAATTACACTGCTGAAGACCATAGCGATTGCATAGCTATGCCTTTCCAACCCACAACACACAGCGACATGCTGGTGAACTTTTGGATACACCCTGGTGACATACTAGCAATCCCTAGCAACGGTTTCATTCTCTTGAAGCTTGGAATTGAACAGTAGTCTCTTGTTTTGCTTGCTTGTTTTCACATCTCCTCTTGTTTATCATTTTGGCTCGTCAGTAATGGACTGTAATTGATAGTCTGGAGTGTCACAGCAGCTCATAATAGTAGTTAAGTGCAAGCACATAACCCATACTCCGCAGGAGAGGAGGAGTGATCCACACTCAGGACGGCTCAGGTGTGCTCGTGTGGACTTGCCCTGCTGTTATAGTCCCCTCAGCTGAAGCAGTCTGTGGTTTGCAAATCCATGCTGCTTTTAGCTGACAGGCCGGTCACCAGTGTTGTTTTACACACAATGCATCATAGGAATAAATTGCATCTGACGAAAATTCTATCCTAGTACAATTATAAAAAAAAAAAGTTCTCCTTTTGAATAAACAAAAGCAAACAAGTACACATGTGGAACATTGTGTATAAGTAAATAGCCTTTAGAAAATCAGAAATGTTTTCAGTGAACTACAGTATATATAAATACAGTATGTACATTTTTTTTTTCTAATTTTTTTGGGGGGTCAAAGGAGCCTGTTCAAGAGTGGGGTGAGGAGCACGAGAGTGGGGCAGTGTTTGGGATCACCCTGCGCAGAGAGCCGGTCCAGCAGTCAGCTGATCCCACAGAGGCGTTCGTTCAGTACCGGACATGTAAAGTCCGCAGGTTAAAAGCGGCCACGCTGGAGAAGCTGGTCTCTCACCTTCTGGACCCCTGCTGTCAGGAGCAAGACTACGGCAGGATACTCCTGTCCACGTATCGCACCTTCACCAGCTCCAACAAACTCATCCAGATGCTCTTTCAGAGGTGTGTGTGTTTAGATGTGTGCACACTGTTATGCAAATGTGAGTTTGTGATGGCCAGCTGTATTTTGTGGTGTGTTGAGTTCAGATGTCATCACTGATCACTTCCCTGTTCTCAGTTTTTACTGGTCATCTCTGAAGGTTCATGGGTTTATAATATACTCATCAACCTTCTTTGAGGTTTCAATTAAGCATTTTTAATGAGAAATTTCACCCTTTTAATTTAACACTTGGGTTGTGAAAGCCAGTTTTGTATATTATTTAAACCATTACAAGAAAGTCTGGGTGTTGCAAATTAAAAGCATCACTTTTAAAGTCTGAAAGATATCAGATGAATTCAGTGTCCATATAAACCTAATTACCATACATCGATTGGTGGTTCGCACTTTTAAACTTTTTTGCACTTTTTATTTATTAGATTTGTTTTTATCAAATTCATGTTTTAGATATTTTTTTTTCTAGAAAAAAAAATAGATTCTAATTATAATAAAGGTTTTAACAGTTTTGCGTCAGTCTTTCAGTTGTACTTGAACATGTAAAATGTAAAGGTGTGTCTTGGTATCTTAGTTTGATAATATAGTTTGATTTATAGCTACTGTCTCTTATTCTGTTTTGTAAACAAGGCTTTACGACATTAAGTGTAAAATAAGCACCACACAGCACTAGTAATGTTTACATATAAACACTATTTTTTTTCCCCTAATAGGGGCAACCTTGTCTCTGCGCTTGACAGCACCAATTACTCCAGCAGGTAAAACTATATAAACCTTTATGTACAGTAGACCTTGGTTAAATTGTCTGTGCATGTGTGCATATAAACACTGGCTCTACATGTATACAGTTGCTGTAATACAACTTAAAAAATCCAGCTTCTGTGTGTGTGTGTGTGTGTGTGTGTGTATTTCTATTTCCCTCATAGCTCCTTGTGGACTGTGCTTCAGATGTGGTTAGAGGAGTACAGTGATGATTTGAGGGACGCTCCCATGCACTCGTCCCTGCGTCTCATGTGCTTGCAGTTGAGAGGACACCCTGTTCTCCTCCCGCTGGCCAAACGCTGTGAAACGCTCCTTGAGAAATTGCAGGCTGAAGGTCATTGTTGAATAATGTATCGTGAATGATCACTTTTATCATGTTCTTTCGTTTCTTCTATTCATTAAAGAATCCTGAAAAAAATGCATAACCGTTTTCAACATTGATAATCATAAGAAATGATTCTTGAAAATCAAATCAGAACTGATTATCCAAATCATTTCTGAAGGACATGTGAAACTGAAGACTGCAGTAATGATGCAGAAAATTCAGATTATTTATTCAGCTTTTATATATCCCAGATTTAATCCCATATTTTTTTAAGTCTTAAAGTTTTAACAAATGGAGGTTTAAATGTGTTTTATTCATTTTTATTTGATTTATCGATGGGCTTACACAATTTTGTGTGGATTACATATTGAAATGCATAGAATTTTTTTTTTTTTGTGCACATCAAATTTTTATTTGTTATAGACTGAAAACGGTGTATAGATCACATTTAGCCTCTTGAATTAGTCTGTCTTGTGCACATGCAGATGTTGTGTCAGGTGGTCCAGTTGATCGTCTAGAAGAATCTGCTTTGAATAAGGAGGAGAGAGACTTCGAGTCAGATAACCTGATGGATTTCTTAGGTTTCTCCGTTATGGACGTAGCCGAACATCTCACACGATTGGATGCTGTGAGTGCCAGTGTTTCATCGCTTGCTTCTGTTTGACTCCTTATGGTTATATTGACTTGTAATGTTTGTGATCTTGTTGAATGTTTTAGGACCTGTTCATGGAGGTGGTCCCTTTCCAGTGTCTGGGCTGTGTGTGGTCTCAACGGGACAAGAAAGAGAACCTCTCACCCACTGTTTCGGCCACCGTCACCCAATTTAATGCAGTCACCAGCTGGGTCATCACTTCTCTGCTTCGATCCTCATCTTCTGCCACACAAAGAGCCAGAGTCATTGAAAAATGGGTTCAGATTGCACAGGTTTGCTCTTTTTAGAGATGGGTGGAGGTTGTAAATGATCTTCAGTGTTTCAAAGTCACTCTCATGCTGTATTTATTTCACGCAGGGATGCAGAGAGCTGAAGAACTTCTCTTCTCTTAAAGCCATTTTATCTGCCCTTCAGTCCAACCCCATCTACACACTCAAGAAGTCATGGGCTGCTCTCAGCAGGTATGGACTGCTCAAATGTTATGACACTATAGTCACACACAGCTGGTTTTGTTCTCTTAATTCATTTTGTTGTGAATCTGATTCTGTATCTCCAGAGAGGCCATGTCTGTCTTTGAGAACCTGTGTAAAACATTCCCAGATGAGAACTGTGTTCTGACCAGCCGAGAAATCTTTGTGGATGTAAGCTGACATCAGTGTTATTTTAGTAGTATTTATAAACCGTTATAGAATATAGATTTAATATTTTAATGCATTATTTTTATTTTAAGTGCTTGGGCAGTAGCTCATTATTATTTAGAGACATGCACTGAAACAGCTCGCTGTGAACTTTAACCAGGAACTTCAACCAGAGTATGCTGTAGACATTCATGAAGACCTTAAGAAACATATTAACTTGGCATCCAATGTTCCTTTTAACAATAACAACTCTGGAACATTGTGCTACCTGATGAAAAGATTGTTAGCATTTAGCATTTTCTTTAAAACCGTATAATCACTGTAATTCAGTATGCTTTATAGACTTTGAATTGGTGTTTTTATCAAGGTTTTTGAAATCAGATCAAGCAACATTCTTTTGCAATTTGAAGTGGAACACATTTGATCTCTAATTTGGAGTTGTTTTCTTAATCCACTTATGATATTATTGGTCTGAGACACTTTGTTCGACCAGAGTGTGCTGGGATTATTAGAGCAATTACCTGATCTCAGAGTTCATGGGAAAGCACTATTTTTATTACCGATGAGCGAAAAACAAAGAGCTTCATTCCTAATGATTTAACAGAGTATTTTACCCAGTATTTGTTCGTGCGGTGTGTTTTTGTAATTATTAGAGTGTCACATCTTATCTTGACTTCATGCTGTTTCTCACATGTTTTAGGATGGGAGTCAAGATGACATGGATGACACTACCACAAAAACATCCAAGAGATGCCCTTTAACCAAACAGATGGTGAAGATGATGACACTTGACACTTATTTATAGTCAGTAATCAGTGTTTTACGGTGATGCTGCTCAGGTGATTAATAGTGGAGTGATTTCTTGCAGAGCTCGACTGGAGGGACCGTTCCGTACCTGGGGACGTACCTTTCAGTGCTGAACATGCTGGACACTGCCCTACCACACACTGTGGAGGTGAGGATCGAGTCAAGCTTGTTTAGAAATGACGGACTGCTTGCCTTTATTAGTGATGCCTTTACTATTACATTTCCATCACTTATCAAACACCTTGCAACCATACCCTAGCACAGAATGCCCAAAAACACCCCAGACACCCAACCAGCTGCACAATTGGGCACTAAAATCAGCAGAACAGCACAGCAAGGCCATTCAGATACACCCTAGCAAACACTATATCAATGTCCTAGCAAAACACAGATTACTCTAGCAGAGAATGTGCCATAAAATACCGCAAACATCGTAGTAGTTGCATCACAATGCGCTTAAATATTGTGACAAAACCCTAGCATCCTCTACTGACCCTAGCAACACTCAGACTAGTTAGAAAATGTGCTAAAACCAATCTGATCAATCAGAAATAGTATAGCTGCATTACAATATTCACAACACCTTAGCAGGCACAGCGAAACATCTTCATTTTTATAATAAAAAGTTATTTTTATATACATTTTTCATTTGGTTGCACATGGAGAATTGTCATTAATGTATTATTTTGATTGATTTCTGTACATGCTATCAACAGGGTGGCCTCATTAATTTTGAAAAGAGGAGACGGGTGAGTCCTTCTCTTGGTTTATCTTCTTAACTGTCTAATTGAACGTTGCTAAGGCTAGCCGTCTTCGTCCAGATGTTGATGTTGATATAGATTTGGTGTGATCTTAAAGAGCCCGTTCTGAACAATCATGAAGTCCTCTTTAACGCGTCGGCTTGACGTGCGAGCCGTAGAGAGAGACTTCTGTTTACAGAGCTCTTCTCCTGAAGGAGGACTGATGTTAATCTCATGACGAATTATTTGTGCATGGTGTGTTACGTAACAGTCATGGCTTTGTTCCTTGTATTCCTCTTTAATCTCTTGCTCTGTGTATTGTTGCTTTGCCTCTTCATTTCATGGGAATTACCCCCACTGTTTTGCAGGAATATGAGATTTTAAGGCAGATCCGTCAGCTGCAGGCCTCGTGTTCCCAGTATGATTTACCCCATCATCCTCGGATCGCTGCATGGCTACAGAGTCAGAAACTGCTGTCGGATCAGGAGAGGTGAGTCATGATCGATTTATGAAAGTGGTTGGTAAATGTATGCAATACATTTTTGAGGTTATACAATTAATATCATGTGTCACTGTCCTCAGCTATGAATTTTCCAGACAGTTGGAGACTCCTCATGAAACTTCTCCATCCAACAGTGGCTGGAGTCCCCGAACTCTCACCAAAAAGCTCTCATTGTGCGTATAAGTCTAGCTTGAGCATCATTTTAATTTAAGTCTCCAGCAACTGTCCTGCTATCTGCAAGCTTTCATTGGCATAACATAGCAAACCTCTGTGTTTTCAGGCTCTTGTCAGGGACCGAGGGGTCCAAAAATAACTCGGACCAGATCAGTGTGTCCTCGTCAGGATCCAGCGGCTCTGAAACTGAGGAAATATCTGCTGCTCAATCACCGTCTTTTATAACAGCGGTACTTTTGTGCACACACATACAAATGTACATTTATTCATTTAGGCTCTTTCACTTAGTGCATTGGTCAGAAGGGACTTTCAGTTCTTAATCCTAATAAAAATTAGCTATCATTACAATTATTTTAATACACCTCTTGTCATATTTAGATATGTCTATAGTCTACATTAATAATGTCGAAGCATCAAATCAGCATATCAGAATGATTTCTGAAGGATCGTGCGACACTGAAGACAAGAAAATTCAGCTTTGCATCACAGAAATAAATTGCATTTAAATATTTAACCAGAGCACAGCTATTTTTAATTATAAAAATATTTTACAATATTAGAGTTTTACTGTATTTTTGATCAAGCAGTTGCAGCCATGTATGTCTTTTTTAAGGTCATCAGGATGTTCACTTCTAAGGTCATTGACATCATTTCCTACCGACAGCTAAAGTTTCTGTCCTTGGTTTTAATGTCTCATGCGTTTTACATTCCTGTCATGACTCAAGCACAGTGTAAAAAAGTGTCCTTTGTGTCAGCAGCCGTGTCCTCTGTACTGTATTCAGGGACAGACAGACGACAGCACTCAAATGCTTCAAATTCTTGAAAATTTTTGTCTTAATCGCTTCCATCATTTAAAGTTGCTGTTCAGTTCATATATGCTCCTTTACAACTATTACTTTCATGCTGTATGCATCCAGGCTACATTTGACCAGGAATTGAACCCAAACCTTGGTGTATCCAGCAGCTTCCTCTATTTTCTGTGTAGTTATTCTTCATGCTTCCCATAGAGCAATTTAAGCTCAAATCAACAAAACTGATGTAATATTATCATTCAGTCATTCTAATGGTCATTCAACTCTATATTACCCCGTACAAAGTTAAGTCACCTGGTATTTTTTGTCTATATCTAATCATCCAAATCTGTGCCAGTGCTGAACTGTTGCTTCACAGTTGATAATGATTGTGATGGTGTCTAATGATAAAAGTGGCTCTGAAATGTCTCCTCTCATCTCAAAGGCTCTTTCCAGCTGCAGTCAGAGCACGGAGGCCTTTCCCTCGTCTTCCTCTCCTGATTCCTCCACCGTGTCTAGTTCGTCCTCCAGCTCTCAGCGAATCCTCTACCTGAATCAGTCTTCATCAGCATCAGCACACCCTCGTCTGGTCTCCTCACACAGGCGCTCGGTCTCCATGACCTCCCTGCCCTTCTACAACAGGCAGGTGGACGACTCCTGCATCATCAGGGTCAGCGTGGAGTTCTGCACCAATGGAAACATGTACAAGAGCTTACTGGTAAGTGTGGGACAGAGAAAGCGGTAGCTATAGATATTGTACAGCATCTATTAAATATTGAAAAGATCAATTTTATGTGTAAACTATTACTTAAATTATTAATTAATTTAATAATAATAAAAAAAAAATAATTTGCATCTCTTGCATAATTTTTGTTTAGAATGTACGTACGTCTGTAAAAACACAATTAATTAATAAAACAACATTTATTAATAATATTGTAGTTAAAAAAAGATAAAAATAATTGGAAACCTTAAACCCTAACTAGTTTGATTTATAATTAATTATAAATATTAGTGCTGTCAAACGATTAATCGCATCAAAAATAAGTTTGTTTACATTATACTGTATGTAAATGTTTACTGTGTATATGTATTAGATTTATATAAAAACAGTGAATATTTTGAAAATAATTACATTTATGTATTCATGTAACATTTTTCTTAAATATATACATGCATGCATTTTTGTGTGTGTGTGTGTGTGTGTGTGTGTGTGTGTGTGTGTGTATGTATATATATATATATATAGAAACCGTCCAGATTTTTTTTTTTTTATATATATATATATAAAATAAAAAATCTTTCTCAGCTGGCTTAAACTAATTTCATTTTTTTTTTTTTTTCTGATTTCTTGCTAAGTTGACCAGTCAGGATAAGACTGCTCGGGTGATCCAGAGAGCTCTGCAAAAACACAACCTGGAGGATGTTAGTGATCAGGACTTCACCCTCGTACAACTTCTGGCCCAAGGCAGAGGTACTGAAAACTGATTTCAATAAATAAAATGTGAGATTGGTGAAATCAAAAAGTTCTGAAACCCTCTATACACATTTAGATTAAAACAATAAATGTAAGGTTAATCTCAATGTTTTTAATGCAGTGTTTATAATTCTTATGTATATTTTTGTTGTAGAGCTGCATATTCCAGAAAAGGCCAACGTATATTATGCCATGTCTACATCAGCCAACTACGACTTCGTTCTACGTCGATGCCCAAAGGGCCAACGGAAACAACTCATTCGCTCTATTTCACTGTTTTCAGGACGAGCCACAAAATAAAAGCAGATTCAGCTCTGATTATGGAAAACTTTTTCTGCACAGTTGCTGAAAATGATTCGTCTTCTAGCCCACATTTCACCTTGGGAGTTGCCGAAGACTTTATGAGATGGCATTTCCAAGCTGTTTTACTCCAGTAACATGCACTAATGAATCATGCATGATAAAACGTGTAAATAGCTTCACTGATGTTAACTGTAGAGCTCAAATATCATGAGTTCAGTTTCATGAATTCATAACCCAGGTGCTTTAAATTGTTTTCAGTGACAAGAGACTGATAACAGACTTCATCTTCTTGAATTCCTCACATTCAGTGCAGTGATAATGGAATGAAGCAAAGTTTCTCAGTGACCTTCAGCTCTCATTCTTTGACTGCAATAATGTGACAGTCTAACCAGATACACTGTGCGAAAATGCATGAAATTTGAATAGAAACACAGTCATACTCCTAGAGGCTTGGGATGAGACTTTTTTTAAAGGTCAGTGTTTGTAGAGACTGCCTGTGGATATCACACGATGAGTTCACAGTGTTCCTGATTACAGCATGATGACGGTGTGTGAGAAGACGAGCCGCTTCAACCGGTGCAACATCATTCCAGAGACACACCGTCACATCCACTGTCATGTGGGACTGCATTTACACGTCATCTGACGAATCCAGCTGTATTCTGATCAATAAATCATTTCTGATTTATTGCATGATGTAGTGTGGCAGCATTACTGAACATTCAATGGATATTTTTATACCATGTTTTACTGTATATTCTCCTTTATGAGGATTAAATTCAAGTAACTTGACTCCACAATCAGTTTGATTTTATGAGCTTTTACAAGCTCTTGCATAGTTAAAAAAGAAGATAAATTATATTAGCACTCAAATGCATTTTAATATAGATATGTAGTAATACAATATATTAGTTTTCTGTAAATTTCAGATATAATGCAGTGTACAATATAAGATAGTATTTGTTTAATAAGTTGCATGGTCCATTTTGTTTTATGTGAGTGTATTCTGAACCCTGCAATATTTAACTGATAGATTTGTGCATTTGGGTCTGAAAAAAAAACTTCCATTAGTTTCTTTTGATATTCTGCATCTCTCAAAGTAAAAAACTAATTGAATGTGAAGTAAACATATGAAATCTCTGAACAGAACTGAGCTAGAAAATTCATTCCATGTCTGGTTATGCTAATAATCTCTACCAGTAGCAGAATGCATCCACCTGCCCCATGTAAAAGACCCCTAAACTGCCTTCAACTGAACCATGATTAACAAATTTTGAAGGATCTGTACAGTCTTGTATCCAGATTTGTATTTCATTACTGTAAACCGTAATGTGTTTAGAATTGCATGGAGATATCAGTTAACTCCGCAGATTGCATGTGGAGAAATCGGTTTAGAAAACCTCAACTAAAAGATTCACGAAAAGGCTTTTGATTCTGATTCTGAAGAATCTGCACAAGCTTTGGCCTAAGAGGTAACTAAGATTAAGTAATGTACAATACTGAGCCAAAAGCACAGTCTTTGTGTGTCTGGGTTTCTAGACACTGCTGTACTCTTCCCGTGGATTTAAAATGGGAATAACTGCCAGATAACCTTGTTTTAAAAACAACTTTTGGTTTCTCATTCCTAGACTAACCTTTATCCATAATTCACATCCCAAATGAAGGGGTGGAGTTTCTGTCAGTTAGCCCCTACTACTGTAGATCTAGATCCAAAAGGAATCTTTGTATATTGATGGCCACACATATATTGCAAAGTCAAAAATACAAAAAGGTGCACACTTCCCACAAACACAAACAGGGCTCAGGTGCGGGACAAATGAGAAACTGAAGCAAAAAGCAAATGTAATGTCCGCACACTGATAGAACAACAAGTCTTCCTCAGGCACAGACACTTTATTTTTTCATATGGCCTATTTCATAATATTAAAGTAGTTGAAATTGACTTTTTGTAAACTTTTTGTTATAAAGTCCAGAATAATATAACACTTTTACAATTAAAAATTGTTCCTCTAGTCTTTTTTACTAAATTTTTTTTACTTTAAATTTTTTTTTTACTAAATACTAAATGTACTAAATAATAATAAAAAAGAGACAGAGAGAATTTAAACAAAAAGTCTAAATTATAACTTATATAAATTAGAATTATCAGATAATAACTAAAGAAATACGAAATGTGAATTAAGGAAAAAAAGAAGAAAAAAAAGACGCAGTGGCCGGAAATCGTTGATTATGCTCTTGATGAAATAATTGATCACCACGTGATCTTTAGTGATCGTCACTGATCTGGTTTGAACGTGTTTCGAGGCGGTTTTCTGAACCAACTCAGAAAAGAGACCCATAAAACACTACAGTAATAAACGTCGTTTACTGAAAGCGTGTCAAAATCACCTCAAGCACATCGTGACTGTGAACTTTAGCCATTCATAATAGCCTTTTAGCCAGTTGTGGCTAAAAAGTGCTGGACAGGGCACAGCTTGGGCAGATATGGTTAAAGAGTCAAAGATTAAAGGGGGGGTGAAATGCTATTTCATGCATACTGAGTTTTTTACACTGTTAAAGAGTTGGATTCCCCTGCTAAACATGGACAAAGTTTCAAAAATTAAGTTGTACGTTTGAAGGAGTATTTTTGTTCCAAAAAAACCTCTTCCGGTTTGTCACAAGTTTCGGAAAGTTTTTTTCGAGTCTGGCTCTGTGTGACGTTAGATGGAGCAGAATTTCCTTATATGGGTCCTAAGTGCGCGCTCTTCTGCCGGAAGAGCGCGCGCTCCCGTATAGCAGAGCAGAGAGAGGCTGAGCACAGCCTGATCAGAGCGAGAGCGTCTCGAAAAGTCACAAAAGAAGTGTGTTTTTGGTTGCCAGGGCAAGACAACCCTGCACAGATTACCAAAAGAGAAACAGCATTAAGGGACCAGTGGATGGAGTTTATTTTTACAGAGCATCAACGGAGTTGTGCAAGTGTTTTTGTTTGTTCCCTGCATTTCGGATTGCACATCGTTTATGTCTTAAGGATAATGCAGTCCCAACGGAAAAGGGTCACGATTGTGTGTTGGAACCACATGCGGTGAGTAAAACTGCTTCAAATATCTCTGTGTTGTTAACTTAGCTATCAGCGCGTAAGCACATCAAGTAAACAACATGCGATGTTGTCATCAAACTGCACTTTCCACATGTACAGCTTAAAAAAAAAAAAAAAAAAAAAAAGACGACATAAAGTGGAACTTAGTCATTTTCCAAAACCGCTAAGCAAATATATACAGTTTCAGTACATACCACATAGCATACCGCCTTTGCTGATGCTGCTCTTGTTAAATTTCAGCCTCTGGATCTGTGTCACAGCTTCCACATGCTCTCAACGCAAAAGCCTACTCGCGCTCGTGATTCTTTAGCTCCGCCCACACGTCACGCCTCTAGGCGCTCGTGTTTTTCCGGGAAAAATCGGTACAGACTATCTTTCTCTTATAAATATAATAAAAATTAAGACTTTTTGGAGTTATGAAGGATGCAGTACTACTCTATAGGTACTCAAGATTAACAGGATATTGAGTGAAAACGAGCATTTCACCCCCCTTTAATGTAAGTAGTCTAGTAAAAAAAAACAAAAACAAAAAAAAACAAATTGCGATTGGTTACAAAATTGTTTAGTTTTTAGGGAACTGTTAAATTAGATTTAGACATATGGTTTAAGTTGTCAAGTAAAAGCAATGGAGGAGGATGAAAACAAGGCAGACTGACGGTGGCAGAGCTGAGGGAGATGCACGCACGTGTTCGATGCTTTCAGCGTCGTCCAGCTCTGCATCTAATGGTGTCCTCACAGCTTCGACTTGACATTTTTAGTTGTTCCCAAATTTCATATCTCGACCACTAAATTTGACCAAAATGTATTATTATTTTTAGTAGTAATAAAATAAGAAAATAAAAACAGTTAAATGGTCCACTGTAAACTGAATCATCTGCAGGAGTCGCACACTTATGAAAAGATTAAAAATCTCAAGGAATTGTGAGTAAACATTTCTGTACTCTCAATTCTATACTTAAGTAGCTGTTTTGAATAGAAATACCATTTGCATATTTGCAGTGACTCTTTCTGCAGTTACGTCATTACGCCGGTTGGTGGCGTCAAGTGACTGTCTTTGAGACAGTATGATAGGCTACAGATGTAAGTATCTGTAATAAAGGTCACTTCGATCTCACCTATGTATCAATGTGTTTATGTAACCTATTGTATTGAAACGACTAGAAAAGTCATGGAATTTTATTAGCCGACATAAAACCCCTAAAAATGTTCATTTAAGGTTGTGTTGTATGGGTCCCGGTGTTATACAGTGACATAAGACGACATATTAAACGCATTTAAAAGAGAAACAAAGAAGATGTGCCCTCTGTAGGAGTGTGGAACATTTTAATCAGTGCATGCTGCATGAAACATAAATTAAGTGACTTTTTTTGGCCACTAGATGGCAGAAAACAAAGCCTTTAGGGAACATGTACAATATATAGTTGCCCAATTGAGTGAAATTCTATTTTGTAATCTGGGTTTCCTCGTATCGACTTTATTTTTTTATTAATTTTTGTGTTGGAATGTGGATATTTGCTTCTCACTTTGTGCTAAGATAATGTCTTATCCTCAATACCGTTGTTGCATGTCAGTGAAGCTTAACTTAATGACAGAGGTGATGTGAATGTTTTCAAGCAGAATAAAGAAACAAAGAAATAATGTCAAACAGAAAACTGAGAGAGAGAGTAGTGCTGCATTCCAGCATGTTCAGGGTGTCTGGGTGGAAAAGACTGACTCACTCTCTGGCAGATCTGTGGGGTTTTCAGTCCAGGCCCTGTGCCAGACGAGACAAGAGCAGGTCCTGAGTCAGTGCAGAGTGCCCGGTCCAGACGGGCCCTGACTGGGGGCGGACGGGGATATGGAGCACCCCAACATTAATCAGACCCAGTGCTCTCTGACACTTTTACTGTGTATACACTGAAGGAATGACGTAACAAAACTGGAATGATGAAATCAAGCTTTAGTGTTTCTTTGATTACCATGTTCTGGGTTTATTGTACCATTATAGATGGGAAGTTGACTGTAATTATGGAAATATAATCTGAGCTAAACTTTAGGTTTGACAAAACATGTAAATAATCCAAGAATATAACCGAAAACAATACCGTTTAAAAGTTTGCAGTTCAGTGTTTCTGAAAGAAGTCTTTTCTGCTCACCAAGGCTGCATTTATATTTGATCAAACAACACCGTAATAATGGGAATAACTGTTAAATATTATTACAATTTGAAAGAGTGGTTTCTATTTGAATATATTTTAAGATGTGAGTTTTTTCTGTGATGGTAAAGCTAAATTAGTTTCCCATTGTTTTTCATGATTCTTTGAACAGAAAGTGCATTTCTTTTGTATTTCTTGAATTTTTTACATTTTATTAATGTCTTTTCTGTCACTTTTCAGCAATTTAATGCACCCCTTGTTAAATGGAAGTTTTATTTCTTTAAAATTAAATATTAGTACCCCAGACTTTTAAAGGTAAAGGTAGTTCACAAACCAAGAACCAAAACCCAACACTGGTTGATCTCTGATCTGAATATTAAGTAGACATCTGCTTCTACTGTAAATGTCTATGGTATTTGTGACCATTCAAAATCACTTTTACCTGATATTTATTTCTTATTTTTCCATGTTTATCATTTGCTTGCATTCAGCATTTCACTTTATTGTAATCCATATTTCATTTAATTGGCTCTTTACTGGAACTGGCCGGAAAGAGTCTTAAGAAAACAGCCATATAAAACACCAAAACATTACAAGATAAATTAGATAAGTTTTATTATAGCGATAAAATTGTTTTCATTACAACCTTATCGTTACAGACCTACCGCCTTCACAGGAAGTCAGCAATCTCGTAGTGAGTATTCCTGTCATCAATGTTTGTTTTTCTTACCTGACACATACTTTCTATTTCGAGAGATAAATTACCTTTTCACGAGGAAACACGCGCAGACACAAGCACGTGGATGTATGGATGTTTATAAAGGAAGAGTACGTGCAAACAGACACATCTACTCACACTGTTTAAACACTCCCACATTTATCATTACATACTTTTGTCCAAAATCATTTAACAGGAACTCACACACTGACACAAAACTGATGCAGTGAGATTCAACCAGAATGTGTTCAAAAGAAAGAGCTGAATCACAGGTTTACTCCCGTGCAAGAACAGACTTGTTCATCACACACACACACACACACACACTTATGTACTTCTGCTGACAGTGTCACAGCACACAATCAAAAGGCCTAAAAAGTCTAAATCCACATGTAAATATATTCTCAATGTGTCCTATTATAGTGATGAGTTACAGTAATGAACAGCTGGCTTACAATGAATAATCACTCAAATTACACAACACTCATGAAGTTTTTTCTTGTTCTTTTAAAGAAGTATCTTCTGTTCATTTATTTGATCAAAAATACAGTAAAACCAGCAATATTGTGAAATATTAGGACACACATTTTTTCTATTGTAATGTTTTAAAATGTAATTCCTGTGATGCAAAGCTGAATTTTCAACGTCATTACTCCAGTCTTTAGTGTCACATGATCTTCAGAAATCATTCTGATTGACTGATTTGCTGCTCATTTTTATTTTCAATGTTGAAAACAGTTGTTTTTTTTTCAGAATTATATGGTTTATAAAAGGTAGAAAGAACAGCATTTATTTGGAATATAAATCTTTTGCAACATTATAAATGCCTTTATTCGAACAATTTCATGCATCCTTGCTGAATAAAACAATTAATTTTTTAAGAAATCTTGCTTACCGTAGTCTGTAATATATGTAAATTTTTCATGTTTTTATTTAATGTTTCCCCATATCCTTTGAATGTTTACAATTTGCATAGGTCTTAATACCGTTTCATAACTTTGGCTATTTTTTTTATTTTATTTTAGTGATTTATTTTAAATGTTACATATTTATTTATTTAGACTTTTCCAAACCCCCAACCAATGTCTGTAAATAATATTTTATACGAAATGTATTTTTTTCTATATTGAAGTAATGTTTTATTTTACAAAGTAACTTTTCTAAAAAAAATTACACACTCATAAAAAAATGATAAAACTGTAGCTGGGGCGATACCTTTTCAAAGGGAACTGATATGTACACTTTAGGTAGAATAAGTATTAGTTTCTTTAAGGTACAACTTTGTACCCATTTTCTGAGAGTGCATACCATAATTTCTCTCAGTTTTTTTGCTTGAGTGTGTGTCAGTGCTTACACTTTCCCGACCCAGCAGTGGTTTGCTTATCAAAGTTTGCTTACCCCTGTGATAAAATATATTGGCCATGATGCAAAAGTTGCTGCAATCAGATCAGCATTCCGGCTAATATCAACAGCTGTAGTTCTGATGAAATCCAAACTCATAATAAACGTGAACTCATTGGGTTCGCATCCTGTTGTGGGAGTATTTCTTATGAGCTGGGACTGAAGCTCTTGTCAGCTGAGATGAAGATGGATGGGACAAATTACAGGCAAAACTAAAACCTGAAGCAAGGAAGTTGAAAATGAGACGATGGCTCATCTTTCAACATGAAAGATGACACACCACAAAATCAGCTATTCAGCAGCTGAAAGACAGGATGATAAATGTCATAGAGAAGTCCTGTCAGTCCTAAGATCCTGTAAATGTGGAAGGATGAAATAAGGGCCAGCTAATGGTCTCTATACTCTCATAATATTTCCCTAACGTGAAAAATCAACGTGATCTTCCAGAGTTGACTAGCCTCATGGGATAGTAAAGTGTCCATCGAATGTACACTTCAGAATTCGGCTGGAAAAGAGGAAGGTCATCTGGGTATTTTTTGCCTACTGTACTGTTACTGGACAATATTGCTTCATAAATGTAAGTTCCTCAATATTAAATGTTGTATAAAAGCAAAATCACAAACCTTCATTGATGGTTTTAATGTAACGACTCGTGAGTGCTGAAGTGAAAATATAGTTTAGTCTCTTTATTTGGATAAATAGTAGATTATTATTACAATGGTTTTGTTTGTTTGCTTTGGTAAGTACACTTTGACATTTCCCATCTTTACCCATAACTCCCCTCCAAATCCCCCCAATAGCACAAAAAGTCTCTTGTGGAAAATGTCCAATTTAGCGTGCTTTTAAAAAGAGGACTTAAAAGATATACTTAAGTGCAAACGGAATGTAGCTTATGTTTTCAGACACTAACTGCAATTAAATGAAAGCGTATTATAGACTACATTATTAAATGCAATTAGCTGAAATTTACAGTGCTTTTTGACCCACCCATTCCATCTTTATATGAAACTTAATAATTGTTTTTATTGTCTTGAAATATGAAATGCAAAAAAAACTATTTGACATTTTTATAAAGTGAACTCTTTAAAAGTGTTGCCTACTTAAAGAACATAATCATGAAAGTGAACTTTAACTTTAAGTACACTTAAGTGGCCTTATTTAATTGATATTAAAATTATTTGCAAGCAGTTCAAAAAAAGTGCACATTCAATACAGTTAAGCACACTTCTTTGCGTACAAGTCTTAACCAGCATTGCTGTGTTTATTTACCAAGCTGTTGCATCTGAGAGCCGGGTTGAACTTTGACCCAGTGCCCTGATGAGTGTAGCTCAGCTCAGCCGCTGTATATGTGTGCTATTTCTATCCCACTTGGGAGGTGGGGAGAGTGGATGAAAAACACTGTTGTTTTCTTTCCACTTCTATCCTTGCCATTCTCTCATTTGGATGATGGCTTAATGTGTTTTCCATACTTTCGTTTACCGTGAGTGTTTGTGTGTGTGTGTGTGTGTGTGTGTGTGTGTGGAGGGGCTCCTTCAGTATGAGTCATTTGCTTACACTGACGCTCTCGCTCACACACGTTTGCTAGCAGCACATGGCCTGAAGACAGCACACACTCTCCCTTCACGTGGTGGCACTGTGTTGTCTATCCTTCTCTCTTTTTCTTTCCATCAGCACCCCTTCCTCTTTCTGCTTTTAATGTTAACTTTATCAATGCTTTTGCAGTCAACCAGTAACACGAGTTACCTGCACATATTTAGCTGACTTTCTTGTATCAACAATTCAGTTTCAATCAAATCAGAAAACTGGTATTCCTGCTTGATTTGCCTTCATTTCATAGATGCATTAGAATTAGTGTATTAGTTTGCATATTTATTCAAAAGCCATTTGATATCAGTAATGTGCGAGTGTTTTATTTTTAGCAGAAGGTGAGTAGTCTGCTGTGTTTATAAGTGACAAAATGTAATTTGCTTGTCTTGTGTGCAGAGTTTTGTGCAACCTAACCAAGCAATCTTGTTCCAATGCTAACCACATGCCTGGGAATAAAATGCTACATTTGGTCCCAGTGTACTATTGTTTCCACACACAGGGCTAAAATAAATGGAGTCTCCCTTGTGGGATGATGCAGTCTCTGTAATTTGCATCCACCAGATGAGTCACATCTCCTGACGTTCATGCTGGTCTGGACAGACATAAAACAAAATGAAAATATCACCTTTTATTTAGCATTTTCCAGACTTCCATCTCCTTTCTTCCTTTTAATCCTCAACAGAGATCAGTGTGAGCAACACATTTAGAAAATCAACTTTTACTGCTTGTGAAATTTCATTAATCAAAATGAGCTAATGCAACACAATTGTTGAGCGTTTTTTTAAACAGTTTCATCATGTGCAATTAATTTAAATAGCACAACTAATAAGGAGCTATTTGTTTACATTTATGCATTAACTAACAATTATCAATGCACTTGTTACAGTATTACCCATTAATAATTATGTTAAATAATATACAATTATGATTAATAAATATTATATATTTGTCGTTGACATTAATAAAAATACAACTGTTTATGTTCATGTGAGCTCAGATCCATTAAATAATATTAACAAATACAACGTGATTTTAATATTGCATCAGTAAATGTTAAAATTAATATTATGTTATGTTAACTAATGTTAACAAATGGAACCTTATAAAGACTTATAAAGATGCATTAAAATCTTACAGACACATTAGAAAATGTTTTGTACATCATCTTAAAATCTACTAGCATTACTCCATGATTTTAATTTAAGGACTTTGCATTAAAGTTTTTTTATTGCAGCTATCACATGTTTAATAAAACATAGACGTATTATGTAGTATTAAATGTTGCATGATGTTGCTTGGTGCATGTATGTGGGCAAACAGAGTTTGAATTCTGCTTCTCATTTTCATTGCATCTTGTAAGCAAACCTAAACCAAGTCTACAACATAAACAAATCCATTCAAAAAGGCTTAATTTAACTGCATGGAATAATAATTTTAGCCTCATGTTTTTGACATTGATTGCTAAAGAATTCTACAGCTGCAATGGAACTAAAACACAAGCTCTGTGCTAATTGAGCCTATAAGGCTGTTCAGATAGCTATATGTTTTGGATTGTGCAAATGTGCCTAAAATGCTTCTGTGCGTAAACTGGTGTGATGTGTCTCGCTCTTGCGATCCTAGATTAACCTCCCTCCCTCACTCACTCACTCACTCACTCACTCAGTCTCTCACTTACTCTCTCCCTCCCTCACTCAATTTCTAACTCAATCTCTCAGTCTATCTCTCACTCACTCACTGTCAGACTCTCTCATTCTCTTACTCTCTCACTCACGCACTCACTCACTCCCTCACTCTCTCATTCTCTTACTCTCTCACTCACACACTCACTCACTCCCTCACTCTCTCATTCTCTTACTCTCTCACTCACACACTCACTCACTCCCTCACTCTCTCATTCTCTTACTCTCTCACTCACACACTCACTCACTCCCTCACTCTCTCATTCTCTTACTCTCTCACTCACGCACTCACTCACTCTCTCACTAACTCCCTCACTCTCTCATTCTCTTACTCTCTCACTCACGCATTCACTCACTCTCTCACTCACTCCCTCACTCTCTCATTCTCTTACTCTCTCACTCACTCTCTCACTCCCTCACTCACTCTCTCATTCTCTTACTCTCTCACTCACACACTCACTCCCTCACTCACTCCCTCACTCTCTCATTCTCTTACTCTCTCACTCACGCACTCACTCACTAACTCACTCTCTCACTCACTCCCTCACTCTCTCATTCTCTTACTCTCTCACTCACGCACTCACTCACTCACTCCCTCACTCTCTCATTCTCTTACTCTCTAACTCACGCACTCACTCACTCTCTCACTCACTCCCTCACTCTCTCATTCTTACTCTCTCACTCACACACTCACTCACTCACTCACTCACTCAAACACTTCCTCACTCTCTCACTCACTCCCTAACTCTCTCAGTCTCTCACTCACTCACTCCCTCACCCTCTCATTCTCTTACTCTTTCACTCACGCACTCACTCACTCTCTCACTCACTCACTCCCTCACTCTCTCATTCTCTTACTCTCTCACTCACGCACTCTGTCACTCACTCACTCCCTCACTCTCTCATTCTCTTACTCTCTCACTCACGCACTCACTCACTCTCTCACTCACTCCCTCACTCTCTCATTCTCTTACTCTCTCACTCACTCACTCACTCACTCACTCACTCACGCACTCACTCACTCTCTCACTCACTCCCTCACTCTCTCATTCTCTTACTCTCTCACTCACGCACTCACTCACTCTCTCACTCACTCCCTCACTCTCTCATTCTCTTACTCACTCACTCACTCACTCACTCCCTCTCTCACTCACTCCCTCACTCTCTCATTCTCTTACTCACTCACTCACTCACTCACTCACTCCCTCACTCACTCCCTCACTCTCTCATTCTCTTACTCTCTCACTCACGCACTCACTCACTCCCTCACTCTCTCATTCTCTTACTCTCTCACTCACGCACTCACTCACTCACTCACTCACTCCCTCACTCTCTCATTCTCTTACTCTCTCACTCACGCACTCACTCACTCACTCTCTCACTCTCTCACTCACTCCCTCACTCTCTCATTCTATTACTCTCTAACTCACGCACTCACTCTCTCCCTCACTCTCTCATTCTATTACTCTCTCATTCTATTACTCTCTCACTCACTCACTCACTGACTCTCACTCTCTCACTCACTCTCTCCCACACTCACTCTATCCCTCACACACTCTCTCTCTCTCAATCACTCACTCTCTCACTCTCTCCCTCACTCACACACTCACACACACACACACACACACACACACACACACTCACGTACTCACTAATTTTCTCACTCACTCACTCCCTCTAACACTTCCTCACTCTCTCACTCACTCCCTAACTCTCTCACTCTCTACCTCACTCACGCACTCACTCACTCACTCACTGACTCTCACTCTCTCACTCACTCTCTCCCACACTCACTCTATCACTCACACACTCTCTCTCTCAATCACTCACTCTCTCACTCTCTCCCTCACTCACACACTCACACACACACACACACACACTCACGTACTCACTAATTTTCTCACTCACTCACTCCCTCTAACACTTCCTCACTCTCTCACTCACTCCCTAACTCTCTCACTCTCTACCTCACTCACACATTCACTCACTCACTCACTCAAACACTTCCTCACTCTCTCACTCACTCCCTAACTCTCTCACTCTCTCCCTCACTCACTCCCACACTCACTCACTCACTCGCTCAAGTGTCTTATATGAACCAAGGCTATATACAATAAAGGCAAAAATACAGTAAAACAGTAATACTGTGAAATATGATAACAATATAAAATTAGCCTGTTACAGTTTTTATTTTAACATAGTTTATTCCTGTTTATTCCATCTATCTATACACACACACATATATATAAACTGAACATTATATGATAAAATATATCAAATATGTAATGTTATATATAAAAATATAATATATAAAATAAATAGTAACTTTTAATTTGTTATGATTATTTTGTGTATATGCGATACTTTTCTCTCTCTCTCTCACACACACAAATATATACCTTTATTTATATTATCATTAAAAATAAAAATAATAAAAATAATCCTTAAACACACAAGACATATTACACTTTTAAATACTTTTATTGTCATTATTGATATCTTACTATCCCCTAACTTTTAAACACCATTTGATAAAATAAAGTAAAAAAATATATATAATAAATAAAAAAAAGAAAAAAAAAACAATCATTGTGAATGCGTGCCCAGTTTCCTGTTGCACAATAACAGCTGATGCATTCCTGCTCCCCAGCCCCTATTCTGACACACACAGCTCTATTCCTGCTGCCCCTCCCTGCGGTGCCCTTGGCAGTGTTTGAGGCCGCCAGGTCTTTACATAACCGCTCCGGCCTACGACAAGGTGTTACAGTAACACGTTTCTCCCCCAGTGCATGTGAACCCGCTGTCACATGGGGATGGCTTAAGCCATGTCCCTCCTTCAGGTGTTTGTATTAAGGGCGGAGGAAGTTGTTCGGCCTGTAAACGAGGGCTGGCCCAGTAACCTGAAGCCTCCGTCTGTTGTGCTGAGCCGGACAGAAGCCATTTATATAATCTCAAGGTCTTTCCCTCTCCCTGTCTGCTCTCTTGAGTGAAATAAGGTTACCAGGTTTCTGTGAGATTGTTTTACTTTGCACGCCGTTGAACAAACGCTTGTAATAAAGAAGTGCACATAAAAAGAGTACTTAGTATGATAACAAGATAGGAATTTACCTGAATGTTATCAACACTTAATTGCAAGTTATTAACAATTAAATATAAATGTATTGTAGTTTAAATGTATATCAGCCATTTGCTGAATTAGAAATTGCTTAAGTACATCTTTACATGTAATTTCAGAATTACTTCTGTTGTCTTTGAAATATGGTTCAAGTGTACTGTCAAATGTAGCATTTACGGTAAACTTAATAGAGTTAAGTAATTTATTTTGATACTTGAATGTCATTTATTTTTACATTTGCTATGCTGAAGTTGTAATTTAGTACATTTAAAATATGAATGTTAAATGTAATATCAAATAACACACTACAGTTAAAATTATAATGAAGTACCTTGCCTGTGCTTTAGTAAGTTAGTCAACACAAAATGCACTTTTTAAAAGTGTACTTAAGTGTCTTAAGAAAAAGTCATAAAACTGTACTCTCTAAATACAATTAAGTGGAAACTTTTATTTCATTAATATTATCTGCAATTACAGTTTTTTTTTTAAATATACTTATAAGATTTAGAGTACATTACAAGTGCACATTGAATACAATTAAGTGGGCTTATTTTACACAATATAATATATAAATAAAAGCAGTAATATGTTTAAAATATGGATAGATGAGTGATTTATTTGGTTTAGTTTTGAAATGTTGTCACACCCTTGTTTGGTAGTTATGTCAGGCGAACGATAACCTCTCGGATCATTTGAGGTTATAAATATGTCTATTTCAACTGGGTAATGTTTGTTTACTAACTGAGTGTGTTACAAGCCAAGTTTACATTTAGATTAACCTCTAGACATCAGCGATTTTTTTTCTTAGTTCTTCTCTGTTAGTTTTTTAGTACATTAACAACAGTAACATAACCCCGCCGTGTCAACACGTGAAGCGCTTACATGTGTGAGCTAGATGTGATTCATCCGTGACCGACATATAATGGTAAATGATGAGATAATGTTTAGTGTATTTTCCCTCATTCTTCTGAGTCAAAGTCACGTGTGCTTCACAAAGATAATGCTACACTCGGCTTATTTCTTCATGAATTCACCTGATAGTGTTTTGAACTTACGGAAACTGTTTAACCTGTGCCTCTCCGCTCCTTTTTCAGTGTTGTTGTTGTGAAACCTAGAGAAGGCTTTGAGTTGAATCATTAACAAATCAAAGTCTGGGTGCGGCCCTGAGAGCAAAGCAGGTCAGCGAGTACACGTGAGAGGAAAAACTATGCCACCTGCGAGAAAAACATGTTCCCTGGCCGGCTGCCATGTAAACAAACACGCAGTGCCAAGCGCTTCCCGATTCTGTGAAATTAAATAGATGAAATTAAGTGAAATACCAGATTGTGTTATTCACGATAGGTTGCTGTGTTTGTTTCCTTGTTGTGGTAATTCATGTTTTGCAAAAGTTTAGAGAAATATTTCCACTGAAATTCATTTCAACATTTCACCAAACAAAACATTTCTCATAATGTTGATATTTTTAAAGTTCATATTCCGGTTGAAATCCAAGTAATTAAATTTTTTTTTTTTTATGTTATTTTTATATTTTCAGTTTAACCTTTGAAATGTTGTTATGTGGATTTATCATATTTATGAATTTAGTTTATTTTAGTTTTAGTACTTCTAGTCCCAAAGCAACATTTTTCAGTTTCATTTAAGAAAAATATTTTCATCTAAAATATTTATAATATATTTTATTTCAGCTTTACTAAACATAATACTGAATGGTTTATGTTATAATTTTTTTTAACGCATCTTGTCGTCTGATATATATCTATATTTTCAGATTTTTGTTAACTTTATTTTTAAAGTTTTAGTACTTTTAGTGCCTCAACTTTCAGTTTGGTACCAAGATAACATTTTCAATTTTTAAGTTAAAGTTTTTCCTCTAATATTTATCATTTATTTTAATTCAGCTTTATCGAAAATGATTTTGAATAGTTTAAGTAAACAAAAACAACACCTTCAGCTGTTGACTAAGCTGAATTGAATTCAGCTAAGTTGAATTGTTAATGATTTCATTGCTTGACATCAACAAAGCTAAATTGAATAAAACAAATGGTGTTGGATTTCGCAGTCTAAAGGCACATGGCTTGAATCCCAGAGAGGCAGAGTGTGTATTTGAAGTTTCTTTGATGTGAAACAGATGATACATGCAGATATGGAAAGATTTGGGCCGTTCTAATACTGATCTAATAATAGATCCATGTCTAGATAGCATCACTCAGAAATGTACGGTCAAAGAAGTTGCGGCTATCTGAAGTAGAACGATGTTCTTGGAAAATGTACCGATGACAAATTGAACTCGCTCTGCACAGGGAAAAACATCTCAGGCTCATGTGGCTGCACAAAAATGCTTGTTATTTGCCCTTTCACCTATACAGGAAGTTTCACTTGTGTAGTCTGCTGCCCAAACCTTTCATGGCTTTCTGTTTGTAAGCAGGTGCTGCCTCAAGTTGGGGTCCTTTTATGCTAAGCTAGTGTTCTGCAGTGATTGACCTTTGACCCTTATGAAATGTCATCCTGCCGGTCTTAACATTAACATTAAGCCTCAGTGACAGCTGTAGGATTAATACATGTCAGGAGAGAATATGACATATAATTCATGAATGATCAGTACTGTAAACAGCTGTTCACCTGGGTTTATTCTTAAATATGTAAACATAGAAAGCAATTCAATCAATTAAAAAATGTTGCATAATATTTCATGCTAATGTACATTACTGATCAAAAGTTTGGGGTTGAAATATAATCACAATTTTAAATAACCGTTTCCTATTGCAATACATTTTAAAATGTAATTTATTCCTGTGATGTTTACTCCAGTATTACTCCAGTCTTATTATTAGCAATATTAAAAACAATTTCCAGCTAAATATCTTTTGCATAAACAGTGATATATATATATATATATATATACATATATATATATATATATATATATATATATATATATATATATATATATATATATATATATATATATATATATATATATATATATTTTTTTTTTTTTTTTAGGAACCTTTGATGAATAGAAAAGTTGATCTTTGAAACTTGCTGAATAAAAGTATTAATTTCTTTAAAAACTAAAAAAACTTTTGAACAGTTGTGTATATGCATGTGCTTCTCCAAATGTTTCAATAAAATATTTTTTTTCTTTTAAAGCTGCATGTAACTGGCCCTGGTGTAGCGCAGTGTTGATTGACAGCTGAGTCTTTTCATCACCCTGGGACACCTGTTTTAAGGTACAATGTCTGATTATGCCGTTAGACAAAATCTGTAGCACGAGGGAGAGTTTTTCAACAAGGTTGCACAAGCTGGACTAAAAATGCTGCAAGAACAAAGCTGTCAGTTTCCCCTCAGCCTTAAATCTTTTCTCGATGCACCCCCCCCCCCAAATCTCTTCAGGATATGAGTTGGACACTAGAAAGCTGCAAAATTCAGGCGGTGATGAAAGAGACAGCTAAAGAGCGTGAGAGAGACGCTCTATCGCCGAGCTTGCGGTGAACATAAGCATAGCTCAAACCACTCAGAGGTCTGCATTTGGGTAAATTACTCCGTGTTTGCCAATAGGTTTTCCTACAAGGGTCGTCAAACCTGAACTGTATGTGTATGTAATGCATTCCACTGGTTGTACAGTTCAGCTTGTGGTTTTCCTACATACCTTTCTGTGTTTCATTTCAGAACGGCTCATAAGTGGTGTGCATTTTTTGTGGTTTAAATTGTTTCAACACACATTAATGCTTCCTGCATGTTTAAAATATCATAATTCAGTTCAGAAGAGAGAGCCATGTGTGATGAAGACTGACACGTGACTTATAAACGAGGACTGTCAGACATGACCGGCTGGGCCTCCAGTCTTCAGTGTCACATGATCCTTCAGAAATCAGTCTAATATTCTGATTTTCTGCTCTTTAAGAAACAGTTATTATCAATGTTAAAAACAGTTTTTACTGCTTGATGTTTTTATTGAAATGGTAATACATTAACATTCAGATGTTTGGGGTAAGTATGTATAAACAAAAATATTTTTATTCAGCAAGGATGCAGTAAAAACATTTTAGAAATGTACCCCCCAAAAAAAGAGAAATATATATATATATATATATATATATATATATATATATATATATATATATATATTAAGCAGCAAAAAAAATCAATGAATAAATAAATTCTACATTGATGATAAAAACCAATATTAATAAATGAACACCAATAATAACTGATAATTAAGCATCAAATCAGCATGATAGAATGATTTCTGTATGTGTCACTGAAGAATGAAGTAATGCTGAAAATTCACAGGAATAAATAACATTTTACAATTTATTACAATAGAAAACAGTTACACATACTGCATTTTTGATTAAATAAATAAAAACAAACAAAAAAAATTATATTCCAGTATGCATGTTTGTTTGTTTGTTTGTTTAAAAAAAGGGACAAAGCACATTCATCAGCATTCAAATAAGTTTAAATGTACCGGAGTTATGCAAGTCCCTTTGCCTGATGTATCCAAAGTATATTATAAGATGTTTTTATTTATTTTCTTTATTCATTTAAATATATATATATATATATATATATATATATATATATATATATATATATATATATATATATATATATATAATTATTATTATTATTAATTGCATCTTAAAGTACATTTTGTAATACGTTTTAGCCTTTGAAGATTTAACCATATTTTCAGTAGGAATTCGTTTTTGGATATAATCTACCCCGTTCACAAAGTGTCAACATATTTTGGTGGAAATAAATATTGCCGTACAAGAAGCAATTACAGTATCACAGTATCAACACTGCCGAGCAACAAGATAACAAGTGCTCTCTGGCTGTGCCAAACATTAGCAGTGCTTCTCAGAAAAGCGAGACACGTGCTCAGCCTTGGGATGCGTCGACGCACTCTAGGATTCTCCGAAAAAGATTCCAGTTCCCTGGAAACCAGCAGAAATGGGAGGATCGACCTATAAAGGAGACGGGACGCAGAGCGAATCGGAATGCTCACGTCCGATACTCTTCTGGCCCCGCCCCTTTCTTTTGAGCTGTGTTATGACTGGCTGCCCTCTCGTTGCCATAACGAGTGAGTTCACGTGAGGTTCCGTGTCGAGAGCTGGGAGGAGTTGACCTACATTCTGCTGCAGCCTCTGAACGGTCCTAGTGGACAGTGTTAAAAACCATAGACAGTAAAAGAAATGGACACAGCGACCCCATTTGAACTCAATTGAGACAAATGAAGCCCGGTTTTAGCGTTTTTTAGCACTTCCGTTTCTGACGCGCAGACTCAAACGAAGCTTGACGACGTCAGCAACCTGTCTGCAAGATGTAAATCTTCTAAGTGGCTGTGCGTGCAAACTGCCATCGTTAATCTTGCAGAGACGGCGAGCTTGAGCGGGGAGTTCTTTGTCGTGAGTGAGCAGGAGTAAGTATTCTGATTAATTATTTTGTATAGTATTTTAAAATGTAACGCCAGTACGCCATATTAAGTTAATTGCCTGCGAGCTTCTCCTCCTGCCTGTACGGTAATGCGACAGAGAGCCGAGTGGTTATGACGCAATCGTTAGCCTATTTTTTACAAAAACTGTTTATACGGGGCCATAATGTAACATACAAGGTAATGGAGCACTTTATACATTGTCGCGTATCTTTAGAAATAAATAATGGACAAACAGAGTCTTTAAACGCCTCAGATGTAAAGTTATTCCCTGTCAAAGTGACGCCAAAATGAATGGGAGTCAATGGGAATGCTAAGGCAAGTGAAGTTCTGCTAAAAGATGGCAGCCCCCACCCGACTTCAACTTCCGGTCGAGTTCCTTGCCCCTTGTTAAAAACACGCCACGCTCATACACACACTTACATATACAAAAGCTGTGATCCAGACGGCTTTTGCAGAGTCAATGCAGGGCTTTATAAGTGGCCACATTTCTGTAACAGCCGGTTTGAATAGAACTGCATGCTGCACATCAGTCTGAACAGTCCTTCAAGAGGGAGCATTAAAGCAAGGTGCGTGCACCGAACACTTCCGGTCAAAACACGAAAACAATCCCATGACGCTTTTCACAGGAAACCAGCTTAAGTGTCATCGATGTTTACATGGCAGAAAATAAGGAAGCTATAAAGTCGTGAATTGCACTCATGTGTACTTGCGTAAACAAATAATATTGTAAAATTTCATTTACTGTCTTTTGGAGAAATCTATAAGTTCAAAACCACACAGTTTATGATTCTCATTTCCTGATCTATATAAGCTTTGCAGGGTGTGTTTTTTTTCCTTTGGAAAAATAACAATGTCAGTGCCAAAAACCTGTTTAATGATTTAATGATCAAAAGGTCCAAAACACTTCAGGTGCATGGGCTCAAATATAATAATAATAGTAAAAAAATGTAAATAATGAAAAATATAACCGCTCAGATATCTTGCATAAAAAAAAAATCATTATTTTTAAACATAACTTTAAATCACAATCAAAGATACTATTTTTTTTTTTCATGTATGTTTTAAAAAAAATCAGGTATTTCAGGTATATTTATATGCAAACAGTTTTGCTTCAGGACCCAAATTCAAATCAAGTTCCCCAGACCAAAATTGTCTATTGTCTATTGACTTTAAAAACCAAGCATGGATTTTCCTCATATAACCGTAAACAGCACAAACCCAGTAGTATGCAAAAAAATAACATGGGCTAAACAAATATTCAAGGACATTTTAATATCAAAATATGCTATTAAAAATAAATACATATTTAATTTCATAAAATAAATGTCCTAAATGTGTAAGTGTATAGATATATTTATAACTGAAGATGTGTGTATGTATGTGTGTATGTATAAGAAGGAAAGCTGTCTGTCTGTCTCTGTCAAGCACTCGTTCTGTGCTGTGCAGCACCTGTTGATATTTCAGAAAGTTATCATGAAGGATTGTTCCTTTTCCAGCTGTTGTTCTGTATAGTGTTTCCTCATTCACACAGAACGCTGCTGTTTATGGGTCAGTCTGTATGTGCCATTCAAAACTGTAATACTAGAATGTGAGTCAGACTCGTACAACAGTGTCAAGTTATAAAGGCACGGATAAACAAGTCATTAAGCTCTCCATCCGGCATCCATGCTTCCCCGGCCTCACATGGGCCATCTGACCTCATTTTAGGATACAAATAGGAAAATGAAAACTAAAACAGCAGCTGGAGTGATATTTGGTGAATGCAGACTGGTGTGGGCACAGAGCCAGTTAGACCATTGATCAGCTGATCTCTGTTCTCTTATGAGACAGCATGCATGGTTAAACACAGACAATCACACACACACCATTACTGAAAACTCCCTGTGTTGTGCAATCTGTCTGAGCTGCTCGCATTTAATGCATATTGACTTACTACAGTAAGCAAAGTGAGCTAGAAACAAAAAAGTGCTTAATGGAGAAAAACAGCAATGATTTTATTTATTAGCTGAGGTATAACCTTTAAATGCACACTGAATATGCTTTACATTTACATCATCCAAATAAAGATTGTAGTTATTATAGCAGTGTCAAAATCTCATATAAATCGAAATTCGATGGTGTTCAAGGGAAAAATATCAAATTATTAACAATAATAATTTTGAAAAACGTTTTATACAATGTTTTTAAACAATTTAGAGGACACACAGGAAGGTGAAAAACAGAAGGTGGGAATGTTTTTGGCTTCAGGAAGGAAATCAAAGCAGGAAGAGATAAAATCCATGTTTTTGTTTTGAATTATGTCCAAACACATAAAACCATTTCCTTTCTCATATTAAACTCCTCTCTCTCGATCTCTGTTATTAGTATTTATAGCCCAGTTTCCAGGCAGAAACTTATTTTTATTTTGAAGTGCATAGTGTTTGGAAACTGACAGTGAAATATCTGTATTTAATATGGCAAACCTAGGAAAGGATCAGATTAACCAGCTTAACCATCTTATTATTTTTTCTATAATTCATATTAAATAAATCCATCTGCAACATACAGTACATATTTCCCCTGTTATAAAACAAAATAATGTGCAAATGTTTTATGCCAGAGAAAATATGTTTCATGTTTTAAGAGCTTTGCAAAAAGTACCAGACAAAGAAAATATATTATCTTATATATAAACAATCAATATGTTAAATTATTTAATATATATGTTTTTATGTAACAATATATTGAATAATGCTGAAAAATGACAACATATCTACTTATATAATATACATGTAATTTAATTTTATATTCAGAAATGCAATGCATAATATTGAGATGTTATTTATGTGTAATGTATGTACACAGTTATGAGGAAAATATATTTTGTTATATACTGTGAATACTGTATATGTGCACATGCCTATATACAGTATTTTTTATATACCATAGCCGCATGGTACATTAATATATTGTAAAATATTGAAATGTATCTTAGCCATGAAAACCAAACAGCCCTTGACCTTGGGTTTTGTGACACTGTGACATTTGTGGCATATCCTGCATTAATGATTAAACATAAATGAATAAGGGTTGCCAATTGTTAGTAATAGGAATTGTAAAATATGATTATGGTCATGGTTTGTGGAGTAAACACGTCAAACAGGTGAGTCGTGCATGTTCATGACGTGTGTGTGTGCGTGCGTGCGTGTGTGTGTGTGTGTGTGTGTGGGTGGGTGTGTGTGTGTGTGTGTGTGTGGGTGGGTGTGTGTGTGGGTGGAGAAAACACTGCAGCAGCTGAAACACTTTTGTTTTCTGCTTTTTGTTAAAGTTACATTACTACATTTTTGTCATTTTTGTATATATATATATATATATATATATATATATATATATATATATAAATACACTCAAAAGTTGCTTGTAAATGTCACAAAATAATAGTGACAGCAAGTAACACATTAAATGTGAATTTTTAAAGCAAACAATAAAATAAAAAAAGTAACTAACAACATTTATATGTAAATAGATGGAGAGAGTGGAATTATGTTAACATGCATTGTGCAAACACATAAATAACCATGAATCACGTGCAAACCATAGGCAAACATTTAAGTCTGATGTTTTAATAAATATTTACATGTACATTGCATTTACATGTATTCATTTGGCAGATGCTTTTATCCAGAGTGACTTGATATAAATATTAAGCTATATATATAAACTAAATATAACTGTATATTCCAATTATCATTTATGTGCATTGTTTGGTGTACACTGAAAAACTAATTTGCTGAGGATTTACTTAAACTATTTTCTGATAGTGAAAAAAAAATATTCTAAAGAAATGGCAAGTACACTATACTTTCTTGCCATATTATTTGTAATTATTTGTGGAATTCACTAATATCTGCGTGAAACATTTTCTCTAAGTAATTGATTGCACTGAACATGTTCAATTAAAAGTTAAATTTTGAACTAGACAGAATGAAATAGCATAGTATATCAAGCTACAATAATTTGTTACAACAGTGTAGAGTTGCATACAAATGCAGCTGATTAGTTTAGTCTAGATCTACAGCACATAAATGTGATTATTTTATGATTTTGAAAATGACAGAATCAGCAGACTAATTTCTCTTTGACAATAAGTATGCTACTACCATTAATAATTTAAAACCATTTTAAAAACATTGTAATATTTTACAATAAGGTTCCATTAGTTAATGTTAGTTAATTAAGTAACTAACATGAATGAACCATGAACAGTACATTTATTACAGTATTTAATCTTTGAAAAAAATAGATTTATTTATTTGTCCATGTTAATTCACAGTGCATTAACTTATGTTAACAAGCACAAGTTTTATTTTAATAATGCATTAATAAAGGATGAAATTAACATGGACATGTTCATTCTTAGTTCATGTTAACTAAAGTAGTTAACTGTTGTTTTATTTTAATGCTGCCTTTTATTGACTGATTGCCGAGGGCAGATGGTGTTTCTGCAGACCTGTCCATGTGAAGGAAAGCTCACAATGGGCCAAAATCCAAACACACAATATTTCCTTTGTGCAATGGCACACACACATGCAGCAGTGGCCTGATCTGTTGACCCAGCACTCTTGGCAGTTCGAAATAAACCAGGTAACCTGAGAAGCCTGTTTTCCCTGAGCTTTCCTTTACAGGACAGGCCTCTCGCTCTCTCTTTTCTGTTTTTCTCCCAATACTTGCACTTCTGTGTCCATCACCATCTCTCTCTCTCATCCCTCTCTTCAGCGCTGACCTACTTTTCAACTGACCTGTTTATGCAAGATTTTATGCGCTCCAGTCACAAAAAAAGGGGACAAATGGGAAGCTGAATACATAGGACTGAGCTACTGTTGCCACTGCTGTTGTTTGGGGATCATTAGCTTTACCTCTCAGCTCTGCGGCAGCCATTGCAATTGTGTTTCAAAGCTCCCAAAATGTCACGACACTGACAAAAATAGAGTTATTATTAATAGAATCAATGTAGTTATGAGGCTACTTCACTCGGCTCACTTTAGTGGCATGTATTTCTTTCATTGCCCATATTAACTAGTTGGGTTAATATTTATCAAAAATATTTATTAATATTTATCAACATGATTCTCTGCAATATAGGCTTTTATGAAACAAATAATTAGAAAATGTCTCTGTTTGAAAATAGTTTACAATTTGGGAGATTGGTTTTCATATAAATTATAAATTTTGTAACAAATATATTTGTTTATACCTTTATATGAAGAATCTAATCCAATCTGAAATGCAACTAAACATATAATTATATATGTTTATAAATAGATATAATTATTTATTTATATATTCAATATATTTTGCACTTTAATATATTAACATATATATTAATAATATACTTTTGGCCATGTTGGCCATTTTATTCATCAAAGAACCCTGAAAAAAAAACCATATTGAACATCACAACTGTTTTCTATGTAAATAATAATCAGAAATGTTTCTTGAGCAGTAAATCAGCATATAAAAATGATTTCTAAAGACTGAAAATTCAGCTTTACATCATATGAATAAATTACACTTTAAAAAATATTCAAATATAAAGGAGTTATTTTAAATAGTACTAATATTTCACAATATTGCTAAAAACCTTACTGACCCTAGACTTTTGAACCTTTAGTGTATGTGTAAATATATATATATATCTTCATAAAAAATATATTTAATGACAATCATGCTTGAAATAATTCTCAGTGTCTCATTACAGATGGTAAATACCAATGACCCCCCCCCCCCAAATAAAATCACTGTATAATATCAATATACATTATACCTTGCTATTCTAGTTGGCTATAGATTATGCATTGAAGCTCTGCTATAGACAGACCTCAGTTAGGCCTCATTATAATCAGAGAGCACTAGTTCTGTTGTGTCACATCGTCTGTTTGTAGTGTTGACCCGGTCAGGGTGTTTCCAATCAGACGGTATGGTGTCTCGGGTGAGATCTAAATCCCCTCATTCGGTTTTCTCTCTCTCCACCAGACTCATATTGAATAGACTCTTATGTCAGCTCTGTGTTTGGGACCTGTCTGAGTGTTTCTGTGTCCTCACACACAGATTGTGTAACATCCTCCTTGTTGAAATGTAATCAGAACAAGGGCTTTGGTTTTATTCAAAGGACACAAGTTGACGAGACTGGTTCGATTCGATATTTCAGGCATTGTATGTTCGTTTCATTCAGCTAAACTAAAGCAGGTCTCAAGAATGAGGATGTTAATATATATATATATCCTTATTGGAGTGTGGAAGAGATCTGAAAAAAGTGGGGGTATTTTGTTCTTGGTATGTCTAGACTTTAAATTCACCATGGATTTTGTTTTGGCCTATTTGTGTGGCATTTAAACTGAAAACACCTGAAAGATCTGCTGACCTGTGTATGTCCTCATCAGCAGGACACGCTGTTCCGTACATGCATGTCTACAGCATGAGAACAATGAAGGAACTATATAAATAATGGTTTAATTTGTATTCTCTACTGGTAGATACAATCACAAAGAGAAAGAAACAGATTGTATCCTGTTTGACTAGTTTGTGTTTGTTTATGCAGCACGATTCTCAGATATGTACACTGTGTTCCAAATATCATGTTACATTATGAGTGACTGTCAATGTGTCATGTGTTCATATCAGTTCGTTGAACACTGGTTTAAGCAGTACACTGAGTAACTAGGTCGCTGTTACGTAACAAGAGTAAGCTTGCGGTAAAGCTAGACTGATGTGTGTCAGTGTGTCAGGATCTCAAGATATTCAACACTTCTTCCCTTTCGCAATGTTAAACCAGATTAAAACACACGATACAGGCTGTTTATTCTTGCCTGTGTTCACTAATCTCTTTAGCTTGAGTGAAATTCTTTTTAGACATCCATCAAAACTTCTTCAAACAAACTGAAAGGTTCACAATTATGTAATCTGATGTCAATAAATTTGATTCAATAAGGCTATAATTGCATGTTGTGAAATCGAATTACATAACTGCGGTATATAATTATGTAGGTGGATGAATTATTAAAAACGAATTAAAAACAAATGCATGAATAATGCAACAATCTTTTTTATTTTTTTGTTGAATTTTTGAAATGCACCCAACCCTAGCACTGAATATTAGTGTTTTTTTTTTCTTTACAATATGCAGTTATTTCAAAACAGAGCAACAGAACAACAGTGCCACGGTCTACTCAATAACACCATTTTTTTCACTTTTGTTTTGATAAAACCAAAAGAAAATAAAAACATCAAACATCACTCAGTTTAAAACACACTGAAAGGACGAAAGGAGATCGGTGACATTGTGGTGACCAAATACGAAATCACAGTAAACTGGAATTAAAGATGCAGCTAGTGATAAACAGGACAACACTTGGACCCCAAAACAGTTTACAATACAGTGTTGAGAATAAAAATATTTTACATTTATACACAAGTGCCATAAGTTAACGTGACATGTAGACTTATTTAAAAAAAAATACAAAAGGGAGGTTGTGACTACATTAAGCTACACCTGAAACATTTACAAGCATGCTTTGAAAAGTAAAAAATAAAATAAAATAAAAATTAAATTAATTTTTCCTGTTCTTTCTGTAACAGGCTATTAAGAAAATCAATGTTTTTACATCAGTTGGTGTATAATGAAAACTATAAACATGAAAGCTACATAAAAGGGAAGCAAGATATGCACTTTAAGGGTAGGTTTAACATTTTAAACTTTATCTGGAAAATACATTTTACGCTAAACGCCAAGTAGTGTTTCAAGACCAGGCAATGAACTATAACTGCAATGAAAACACATTTTAATATCTATGACATGAAGCTTACATCAACCCGCTAATGTATCTGTAAAGGCTTTGGGGCATTTAGAAATTTTCCTATAAAAGGACAGTTTTAAAAAAAAATATTGAATTGCAAATTAAAGTTTAAAAAAAGTGAGTAACAAACACAATGATACTGTACATTATTTTTTGACAAGGACCAAATCATTATTCACATAACTCCCTATTTTTTATGTAAACTTTCTTCTTAAAATATATTCTTATATAATATTTATATCACATTTTATACATACAAACCAAGTGCCTGATCAAGGAGTGGTAGCTAGGCTGTTTAATGTGGGAAAAGTGATGGGGAGCACTAGTTAGAAAAACAGATAGAGGTAGGGAGCAGAGAGAGGTATGAACTTAAGCCATGTTTCTTTGGTCAAGGGAAATATTCCCTGAATCTTCTGGTATTTGGTATGTTTAAATGTGACGCCAAGTGTGGCCAAAAACTAAAAAAGGTGCACTTGAAGTTGCCTGTTTACAAATATGAATCCACTACCATGCATCGCATATGGTAGATATTGCTTTCGAATTGAATGTACATTTTGACATCTTGTTGCAGCATGGGAACTATGGGTAAATGTGATCAACAGCACGTCATCCATTTCATTCTGTTATAAAAGTGCTGCTGTAACCTTAAGAGGAGGTTACACAAAGAAACAAAACCAACTCAAGAAAAGTATATACATTATGGTACAATGCAGCAGTCCTGATGATATCCTCTTCCCTTATCCCTTGGCATTTGAACAGGGAATGGGGTACAAGATCAGGTAGGACCTCAAGATGGGTTTATAAAAAGTCTCTCTGGGCTTTATATCAAGACCCAAGTGAGTCCCATAGTTTTACATTTAGTCATGTCTCTTGTTGCAACTGTTGCGCATACTGGATTCCTTCTTCCCACATTCAATGCTTCCAGCCACCAGGCCACCAGGTTGAGACAAGGCCAGGTAAGGATGCTGAGGTAATGGCTGGAAGTTAGCGGGTGGCATTGTTGTCGAATCTTGAGTTGATGCTCTGCCACTTTGAGCTCTGTGCTTGAGTCTCAGTTTGTGGGGTAGGGCAGTGCCTTTGATTTCTGCTTGTCCATCTTTGCATTGGCTTGGTGAGAAAGAGCTGTGGGTCACGAATATGTGAGGGTGGTAGCTGCCTGTATCGGAGCAAGATGAAGAGGGAGACTCATCATCGGTGGAGCCCTCTTTATCAGAGCTGCGGGGATCCCCGTCACTTGAGGAAGTGTCCTTTCCTGAATTAGCCTCGTAGTACTCTTCGTGTCTCAAGCTTCCTTCGTAGGTCAGCACTGGTGGATCGTCATTCTCCAGGGTGCCATTACAACAGTGGTACATCTGTGTTTCATCTTCTTCCTCAGGTCTCATTAAAAGATCCGGGGCAGCAGAATCAACCCTGGGGGTCTGTCGCTGAGCAAGGTACGCTTGCCTTTCGGCTGCTTCCCCATCTGGGCAGTCATAAGGAGGAGAGTCCAAAGTATTTCTCTCTAGTCGTTTAGACACCTCTGCCAAGCTTTTGGGACTTCCAGTTGGTCCCTCTGTAGGTTGATTGAGGTTCTGCTGTTCTTTAGGAATCATTTCCTGAGTTTCCACAGGATACGAGGCACTGCTTGAACGGAATAGGATCACACTTCTTTGAGCGGATTGTGGGATGACTGGACTTGCAGTGGTCTCGCGGCGTCTTTGCTTCTGTTGATTTCCTGTATAATCTGGCTCGAAAGTGTGCTGGTGAAGTACTGCAGGCAACCTAGAATGAATGTTTAACATGAATTGTGTGGCAGTGCTATTGACAATGTCCATATCCAGACCCATCCCTTCCTGCTTGATGTCATACACAAATGGATCAGGGCTGTCCCGAGAGGAGCCATCCGACATATCAGAGAGGGAACCCCGTGGGGAGTACTTTGCCAAATTCACATGCCCTTCCCCTCGAACAGACTGCTCCGTTTCAGAAGAATCAGAGTTTATCATCATCTGAGAGTAACCATTAGGGTAGAAGAGACTGTTGCTAGAGGAAGATGAAGAGTTTTCCCCAGAAGTTCCATTGACTGCTCCACTGATCTGCTGACTCTTTTCCATGTAGGAGGCTGTACTTATCAGACCAAATCTGAGTTTAAGCTGTAAAAGCTCAGTTTTCAGGCGCACATTCTCATCATTCAGTGCCATAACTCTGTTCTCTAGGATCATGTCATTAAAGCGTCGTTTCTCCCGGGAACGCTTGGCTGCCTCGTTGTTCTTCCGTCGCTTTTCCCAATAGCATGCATCCTTTTTCTCATCTGAGATGAACTCACGCTTGCGTCGACAACTCATGTTTGGCTTTGATTTGACAAGGCGGCTCTGGCGAATGTTGCTTTGAGGTGAATGGACAAGATCACCGTAGTCCTGAATGCTTTCTGTGTTCTTTAAGGTTTTGCTTGCACTGGAATTTGTGGAGATTTGTAAGCTCACGCTTTCCATTGTTCCTCAATGGGAGCCAGTTTGGGACCTTGGCTTCACCACTGGTAATGGAAATAAATGAAGAAACAAGGATGGGGTAAAGGTGGCTATGGGAATTCCTGTATAATATCCCAAAAACTGTGGACTGGAGAATCTAAAATTAAGTAGCTGGATCAGCAAAGACTTTATGAGATATTTTATCTTCTGGAAAACTGAACCTCATTGATTTTGTTGATGTGAAGCTCAAGGAAATATCAAGTGATCAAGTGTCCAGGTTGGTTAAGAAGAGCAAGAACAGTTGCACCTCTTTATAAGTCTCCTGCTTTGAACAAACCAGAATAATTCCTCAAGGAGTAAACTCTTCTGGCTGTCTTGCGCACAATGTCTGTCAAACCAAACCGGGGAACGAAAGAGGGGCAATAAAGTCCTGAAGTACAGAAAATGTGACCAAATTTGTATAAAGGATTCTGACCCCTTTTCTTTGTTTTCACTTTTATTACTTTATGTAACAGCTCTATCAAGCCGACAGAGATGAGTCCCAGTGCCTTGAGCGTGTTGGAGGATATAGGTCACTCGGTCTGCCCCAGCTTGTCAGCCACTTGGGGAGGGGTGCTGCTGCTCCCAAAAGCCTCCAGCTGGCTGTTCGATGAAAGGCTGGAAACATAAAAGAGAAAAGAAAGACATATTTGTTAATCCTCAAAAGCTAAAGCAACACACAATTTGCCTCTAGGCACTTCAAAGAAATCTTTTAATTTGTTGTGCTTTTTAATTTTTAATGAAACTCTCCATGCTTCTCTGCGTGGCTGGGCAATCAGAAGTTTTAGAAGTGGAATGTTCAGCAGTGTCTTTGTCATATCCCCTTGCTTCATCTACTCGACCATGACAACCACAGAATGTTTTCTGTTGCCCGGCAACCACCGTCTGACCTGCTAACCCTGCTATTGATTTGTCTGTCTGCGACCCTTGACCTTTAGTCTCTTGCTAGACATTAGACTCTCATGATGCAAAGGGACAGAGGTTAAGAATGCTATCAGCGATTACCCAAGCTGCACATTTTCTTTGTAAGGGGACCTACAGCGAAACAGAAATGACCTAAAAACAGAGTTTCCTCATTCTGAAAGAAGGAACATCAACCTTTCTACAGAATTCAGTCAAGACTGTTCTGTAAACAGGACTACTCATGTGGCAAACATTAGCAATGAACACATGATTTGTTTTAACATTTTGAAACCTTATCCTGTATAACATTATCTGGTCTGAGGGAACCAGTGCAAGAGGTTTAGGCTTTTGATACATTACCATCAAATCATACATCTCCTCTTTGGCTGCACAGTCCAAACAAAAAACATTAACACTTCATTTTTAATGACTATTCACTAAGGCTTCCAAGAAGAACTTTGAAAGAAGCATGCTTTAGACAAAAAATGAAGAGACCCCCCCCCCCAAAAAAAACCTTAAAATCTCAAATATCTGATTAATATTTTCAGTCAATTCCAAAAGCTAGTAGGTAGACACAGATGGGATCCCAGTAATATTAAAGTCATAAATCTACTTTGGTACTGTCTAATATTTTATATGTTCTCTAACAATACAAGATTGAATATAAAGTGCACTATCACAAAGTTTAGTTCACACTACTGAGAGTAAAATCATTCCTATATTTGCATTCCTATATACTGTTAGTCTCTGTTAGACTATACTTGCGTATCTAAAACAGCCCCATGACTCTGTAGCATTAAGTATGACATCTGCATCAGAAATTAGGCAGATGAACGCAGTGTAATTCCATGATCTAGCTGCCCTTTTTATGGGTTATGTTCTTCTGATCCCAGACATCTAAGGCACGTTACATAAATATAGAGAGCTTAAGCCTCTTCTGATAGCTTCAATCAACACTTTCTGCTTTAGTCTGGTAATGCCTAGGAATTAATATGGCCAAAACTGGCATTTTCCTCCATTAATTAGTGGATGCAATGAATGGAATAAGTCCAAAGTACAATTTTAATGAAATGTAAATAATGTTAAATGGGTAAACAGGGAGAATCAACGGTCATTTAAGTGAGGCATGAAACTAAAAGAGACTCCCCGAATGACCCAGTGACCTAGAAACTGGGCCACTAGGAAAGAAAAAAAAACTTTTTTCCCTTTGTGCTTAAATATAGGTCAGGAGTGCAACAGGCATCACGAGAAAGAGAGAGAGAGAGAGCTAGAGGCAGAAAGGGCAAGGGAATTGAAGTGTTTGCTAAGAATAGATAGGTGAGGGATAGATAGAGGATAAACAGACTAAAGAGAATGCAGGGAAAAGAGGTTGCAATTTGTTGAACACCAGCTACACAAACACAGAGGAGTTTTCCAAGACACCCTAACAACAACAACAACAACAACAAATCCACATCAAGGATCAGCGCCAATTTCACAATTATCTGAGAAGACTGAATCAAATTTGAACAAATGTTTTCATACTGGCATAGTGTTCACTGTCAAATTTGTGAACAAATTGCTCGATTTAGTTCTTTCTAATGATTCATTCAGACCATCTGCTGAATCAGACTGATTTCAACACAGGATTGTTGGAGTGAATCAATCAGACTCAAACTCATTTTCTCAATGAATCACCACAGATTATTCACAAATGCCAGACATTATTATCGACTTAATATGGTTTTAAAAACCGAAATATAATAATTCGAATTTTATATTTAAATACTGCGTCTCTTTCATTTAATCTCTTCCGTCATAATGGAGGAAAGGGAAGAGGCTATTAATAAAAATTGTTAGTGGATGAGTTATTTAGCTTGTCAACCACACCCATGAGTCATTAAAAATGCATTTATCTCCTAGCATTAGCAGCAATGCAACTAATTATCAAAAATCTTAAGCATCCAGACACCAACAGCCAAACCATCTTAAAGAATCTGACATGACACACCTGTGTCTCTGTTACTCAAAACGGCTATTTATTGATTATCATGTGACACATGGATTAAAGAATTTATTCCTAATAACTGATTCACTGGATAACCTGCAATTAACAAAGCTTAAAATTGTCCTGAGACAATAAAGCCCAATTTCACTTGCCCTATATATAGGATATGGGTTATATTTGTCCATGTGAGCTGTCATTGGGGAAGAAATAGCATGTCTGTCCCACTATAGTTTTGAGCGAGGCCTGGAAACTATAATTCAGCTCAAATGTTTCATGTGTTGCTTTACAGCCGTTTTGGTAATGGAAATAATGGGTGAAGGCGGGGGGTGCTGGATTTCATTGTGGCCATGTAATTGACCCTGGGGCAGAATGTAATATTTGGCACGTGGTTAGGAGCTCATTTTGTTTCTCTTGTGGATTCCACGCCTGGGTTTATCTCCTCCAGTCGGAGGAAGGCAGGCCTTGGACAAGCAGGAGGAGTTTCAGGCCAACTCTTTCTATAAACACACTCATATCATCCTCTATTGAAAAAAAGAAATGCTTTGACCAAGTCCATGTGTTTCACCAGTCACATGTGCTCTCTTGCCCTACAAAACTAAATGGTAATTCGCCTCTCCCTGTTAGCCACATCAACTATGTGCCTCCTCCCTTTCTTCTTCACTATGAGAAATCTTTAAAAATCCACTAACTGAATTAATTAATGTTTACTGCTGAAAGAGTACTTAGTCACAACCAACACTGTACACTAATAATGACATTGCACTTAAATGAACAAAGATTCATCTCCACAATTTAACATTAAAAAGAATTGGCACTACTAATATGTTGTTAGTTTTTTTTCAGCATTGTTGCTGAATCAGGTCCCAGTTTGCAAGATTTCATTGTAAACTGGAAGAATCTTTGTTCTTTTTTGGTAGACTAGAGGGTGTGTTTTGTTCAGGCTTATGACCTACATTCTGCACTGGCACACAAAGTGGTCTATCTGATGCCCCCTGATGTCTTAAAGACCTCGCATATTTATTTAGATTTCATTTGCCACTTCTCATTTCTCACTGTTACATAACTCTTAACACAGAAAGATTGCATAAAGTCACAAGTAAACTGCAAGTTGTCAAGCAGTTCTCACATCCACATATTGTAGCCTGATCATGCATGAGTTTTTCTTCTGTGGAATCCTACAGTGCATGTTTGCTTACTACTTAGTAATACACTTTGTTGAACCTGAAATCTGTAATCTAAAATCTTATAATCTGAAACATACTTATACTACTATTAGCACACTACTTTGTGTCTCATGAGGGGATAAAACTGTAACTTAAAAAACACAGTGATTACAACACGTGTGAATTGTACTGTATAAACACTTAATAAAAGATGAGCTCAATCAATCAGTTTACAATCTGTCAGGAAGTTCCGGAGAATAACAATGCATAGTTCATTGATAATCATTATATACACAGATCGCATGCATTTGATGGGATCTGACCAACCAACATCACTAGGATACAAAATAAAAGTGAGCTAAATAATAACGATCGCCTACTAGTTTCATTCAGTATCTGATATGTACTGTAATTATTTATTCACTGCATTCACAATTATCTGAGGTTCGCGAGTCAAATTTAAAATAGCCAGATTTGAGATAAAATCCCAATGGACAATACGCACACTTTGTACCAAGATAAAATATTGATGGATATCAATAACATAAACGAGCATTTATTTGTGCACGCACTGCATGTTGCTAGATAATTGCATTTTACATGCAACAATGTTGCATTTGATTGCCAGTCGGGTTGTTAGAGTCTAGCCTGCAAGGAAAGAGTTAACGGGTCCGAGCCTTCGAACGTAAACACCCGCGTTAACCTTTACCGAGCACGGTTACACGTGACGGCGAGAAGTGTGTCCGGGATTTTTCCTCGCAAACTGCCGCATTAACTTCATAACCCGATTGGATTTCACACTTTGTGAAAACTTATATTAAAACCTCTTTGGCAAACATTAAGCATTAACCTTCTATAAAGACATTTCCATCGATGTAATGTTGGCTAGTGTTGTCATTAAAATCGTAACAAGTGCTACACCCGACTGGACTTTCTGTAACCCAGGTTCATGTTTCTTAATGTACTGACTGATCTTCAAATGGCGCAATATTATATCATTACTAAATGTAAACAAACAATAGGCTACGTAAGATATGCATACGGAAAACTTTTATGCATGGTCAATTAATTTGTATAGACACATAAAAATATTTTACGGGCATCAAGTGCCAACAATCACGAGGGGTCCTGGCCTCGCCTTAACATTGCGAACATGCACGTTGAGTAACATCCAATTCTGTACTAATGAACATGAGTAAACACACTAAAATAAACCAAACCCTTATCTGTTGGTAAATAGGACCCGTTGCATTTCAGATATCATTCCTGGTTTAATTGCAGTCACCTCATTTAATAACCGCGTAAAAATGTCCGCAAGATCACGACAGAAACACAAACATCATCACCAATGCAGTTGTATTGAGCGTGCATCAATAAGAAATTAAGCAAACATACCGTTTGTGGCTTTTATCTAAAATATCTTCAGTCTCCCGACGACTATTTGCAGTCTCTTTGTATCAGCCTATGTGGCTTGAATAATAACTGAAGCGATCCACACACACACACACTCCTTCCACGCCGTGTCCAGTGCGCATGGATTCCGCAGCCCGTGTGTCTTTGCTCTGGCTCCTTGTGTTGTGTTGGCGAGGCGCTCCGGTATCCTGCCCCTAGCTGCTTCTGTTTAGAAATGTATGTTAGTAGGTCAGCAGTTGCATAACAGGACGCTTCGGGTGCCTCGTCACGTTTTGTTTCTCTCTTTTGCCCCCACCTACGTCCCGCCCGCTGTCCCGCCCTCATCCGAGAGCCTGGGGCGACGTGAGCGCATCACAGAGAGGGATCAGTCAGTGCAGACCATCTCTGAGATGAAGGACGCTCATATTCATGAGGCTGACATGGTGAAAACAAGTAGATTCTGAGGTTACATGCGTATTATGATATGCCTATCAAGGTGTATTCGGTAATCGCACGGAACACTCCCCTTCTCAGTTTTTAATGATTATTTTTCAAATTATTATTTTTTTTAAGTGGCTACTAAACATATACAAGCAAAAACAAGTGCCTCGTGAAAGCCTTGTTCCAGTTTCCATGCAAACACATGATGCTTGATTTAATTTATTTTAATGTCCGAGTGAATTCCAGTGACAGTATTTTAGGATATTTGTACATGACTGTCTCAGTCATATTTCACCCCCATTTTTTCTAAACAAAGGAAAATAAAATCCATTTAGATTTAGAGCATTAAGATACTTTGCATAAATATTTTTCGGACAATAAAGTACATTTACCTTCAGTTATTACCCATATTTACTGTAATGCATCTTGACATCTTATTTTAGCATTTTACCGTTTATATATATATATATATATATATATATATATATATATATTTAATGGTGATTAATATTACTGCAATACCATGCATGGTATTGTTTTATTGCTATATCATGCATGGTATTGCAGTAATATTAATCACCATATAAATATTATTTAAAATATATTTTTAAATTCAATTGAAAAAAGGGCAATCTAGCAAATGGTACCTAACAGATATTTTAACATAATGGTAATGAGAATATTATAATTATATAATAATTATAATAACAGTAATAATAATAATTATTATGATTATTAAGCCCTATGATAATCAAAATTACATTGATGGTACTAACTAACTAAATATTTAAAACTATTTATTTTGTTTCGTTTTATTTTACAGTGAAACATGACCCCTTGAAAATCCCCCGTGTGCCGATCTAAATAGGAAAAAGGCACTGGCAAGATAATTATTTGTTTTCTCATGTAAATGTCCTTACAGACTGAAGTCACAGACACAATAGTTTTGCGAAGATGACCTTGAACCTAGATGTGGCCCGCTGTGCTCTCCCTCTAATCCCTCTACCCCTCACCCATCCCACCGAGCCTAGCATCATCACTTGCTGGAACAGGTTTTCATGGCAACCGTCACGCTACCCGCCTTACGTCAGGCCAAGCCTTCCACTGAATGCGTGTGTGATGAAGATCAGCCGGTCAGGGGTCAGTGGACTAGTGCAACAGGGATGTCACGGACGGAAATGAACCGTGTTTCATGAATGTGTGGAAGTTAAACAGCTTGCAGAGCTTGTTTCAGAAAAGCTTTATCTTGTTTTGGAGTTCAGCTCCTTAAATAGCCGTGCGTCTATTTATATGCTCTGACGTCACCACAGGTCTCAGCTGAGCTCAGTTTTCAGGGGATCGAGGTATATTTTGTGTCAGCTGTTTATTCTTAGTCTAAAGGAAGTACAGGGAAATGTCAAGGTGTCACTTGATCTTGAATCAGGTGATTTGGTCGTGCAATTCTTTGTGTCAGTTTAATGCTGTGCACGTGACTGTGCGAGTGCGTGTACTCTGATTGGAACTATACAATTATTTGCTGACCTCTTGTGGATTGTGCTAGTGTTGCAAGAACAAATGTGGATTTTAGGCCTGTAAAATATATGCTGCAAATTGCAAAGGATTAAAATCATAAAAAAAGCATGCGGAGTTGGAGACAAATATATAAATAAGATTTATTAAACTTTTTAAGGGAGCAATGGATTCTTCACAGTGCACTGTACACACACTGACGTACTCAAAATGAAATTATTTTTCAAAGTTTTAAATTAAAAACAGATTATTGGAGTGCATTAACAATTTTTTTTAATTTTCATGTTTAATTCGGCTTTACTTTGCCATTTATTTGCAACTCTGAAATTTAGTTTTGTTTCTACATCAATTCTGTAATTGTTGCCAATGCTTAATATATTGTAGATATTATTTTAACCAACAATCTTTCAAGAAATACCTTACACATATGTAACAATCCACAACACATACTTAATAGGATTGAATTAAGAGCATTGCATTTTAAATTACAAACCTGCTTTCCTAGGAACGTAACATCTGAGTTGGTATTTGGGCTTTGAATATTTCTGTTCAAACTTCATGTACTAAGCAGAGGTGACGGTCCATGAGAAATGCACTTGTGTACATGTCAAAACATTGTCCTGGCTTATTTTGGGAATTCAGAATTCACAGATAGTTCTCAGATGCAAGAGAATTTGTTTAAAAAAACACATGAAACCACTCTTTCGCTGTGCAAAACCTCAAGACATTTAAACGCACTCTAAATATTATTAGCTATATATCATTTGTATTAAATGATTGGTAGCAAATAAGCAGTTCAAATTAAGCTTCAGTTTAATAATAAAAGGCAAACAAACAGTTCAAATATTTATTCACATAAACATGTCGTATATTTACTGTACATATACACAAGAACTCACAAGACAACAGAAATTTTACCCACAAAAAATGCAAATAACAGTGTAGGTCAGTTAGATATTATCCTGGTCTGGACGACGGCAGTAATATGTATGCAAAAAAAATGCAGTCATTCAGTGCTGTGTTGCTACTGGTTCATGACAATAATACAAATTTAATTATTTCCCCTTTCCTGGTGTTTTGTCATCTGCTTTAATCATGATATATGATGCAAAAAAACAACTATTTATACTTACACTTCATTCATAAATCTGTCAAACCACAGGAGGAATATTACAGTGTAAAGACTATCAGGCTCACATCACACCTCCTCTCACTCACTGACAAGTGTTTAAGTAATGTCGACACATAGTAGAGGAGTGACGTTACAACGGAGGATGTTATGCTTTCTTTTAAATTTACAGTGACAGATAGGTCTGTGCGCGCAGACATTGTTTTATTGGAGCCTGAGGTGTTTTTTGGAGCAAGATCACAGTGTTTGAAGCAACTGAACGAATTGAGGTGAGGCGTTGTAGCTGACGTGTACCAATGCCGCTGGAATGCTCTTGCATGTTCCTGAATGCAATTAAAGGAAAGGGGGGGGGGGGAGTCATTATCCACCTTATTTATAACATAAGAGTGGAGCACGGTCATTTTTTATAACATGAATGTCTTGAGGCTTCCGGAGTCTTTGTTTCCAGGCCATTACGCTGCTTGATATTGCAAACTGGCAACTCTTTTTATATTTTTAGTTAGTATCATTATCTTAAACACACTGGTTTGTGGTGCAAATAGTTTTATTGTTTACTGCACTTTGTTATTCTTCTAGTTTTTTGGCTAATGAACCAAAGTCTCGCACGTACACAGAAAATAGCTTACTTCGCATTGCAAAATAAGGTGGATATGCAAGTTCTGTTTGGTTATGACCGCGTGTGAAGAGGTAGTGATGCACATGCTGCGTCCTTTCCGCTCATAATCTATGGCCGTTCATGAATTCGACTGTGAATATCTGCAGTGTTTAAGTGGGTTCTTTACAAAGTCTTAAGTTGTTTTGGTGAGCAACTGCTCGGAGAAGAGCTTTTTGAGCTGGGCCACTTCCTCGCTGAGAGAGCTGAGCTGAGACTTGAGCATGCTGTTCTCGGCTTGGTATTGAGATTCGCTTGGGTTCACATTGTGGCTGTAATTCCTGTACTGCTGTTGTAGTGGCATGACTTTTCGGGTGTCTTCTCCATCTGGTGGTGTCCAGTAACCTGCTCCTTCAGTTGAACCCGAAAGGTTGTGAACCCTAGGGCCCACTGTGGGCAGCACAGGACTTTGTCGGTCTCCGGTGTTGTCGCATTCGCCACCGCCTGGAGACTTAAACCTCAGCTTGTGTGGAAGACTCTTCATACTGTCCACTGACTCCATCCGGTTGGATGGCATGGTGAGGTGTCCCGTTGTTAAAACATCAGCTGAGGAGTGATGTGACTCGTAACACAGTTCATCTGCTCGGTGTGGAGATAACTTTCCATGGTCACTTAACCTGTCCTCAAAGAAGACGGGACTACCAACACTGGACCCCCCAGGTGTGGAGAAACCGGAGTCTTCTGACATGCTCGTATCTCTGATACTTCGTCCAGATTGCGGTCCGCTTTGGGACTGATTTGACAATACTGGGCCAGCTTGGTGAGTGCCATCCCCACGTGGAAGGTAGTAATGTGGCGCCGAAGGTTGTGGGACGCAGTTTCCTGTTGTGAGCGGAAGTATGGAAGCATTCGAGGGATCTTTAATGAGGCCGAAGCGAAATTTCAATGCGAGCATTTCCGCTCGTAACCTGGCGTTCTCCTCGAGCAGCGCCAGCACGCGGTTTTCCAGCACCATGTCATTTACACGCCGCTTCTCACGAGAGCGCTTTGCGGCTTCGTTGTTTTTCCTGCGCTTGTCCCAGTAGCCCTCATCCTTCTTCTCGTAAGGAATAAACTCCCGCTTACGCCTCACAGAGGTGATGTCTGAACACGTGTCTTTGCGTTTAAGCGCCGACGTTCGGCCCAGTAGCGAGCGTGCAAGCAAACTGCTTGACGTCAGGATGGACACAGCTTCATCGGTGAAAGACATTGTGCTACTGGCCCTCATCTCCTGAGATGACTCTTCAAACATCTTAAGGTTGTTGTTGGTGGTTTCTTCTACAATGTTAAAAGTTTTGCTTCGTCTCAGGTGTGTTTGGATATGGTTGAATCTGTTGTTACTCAGGCAGCAGTGGCTCCACCTGGTGGCAGAAGGAGCACAATGATGTCCAATCAGTTACGTAAGATCAGTTACAACACAATGTTATGTAACTTCATTACCTCCCAATGGCAAAGCACAGTACGTTCTTGCGACACCGCATAATAACGAGGCTAACGAGCGTACAGTTATATAGCCACCTTACGCAAAATGACATCAACAAATGAACGTTCTCACGTAAGGAGTTAGACACACAGCACCCGAATTTCATCACATAGACTAGTTTTTTATTTTACAAAAGAAAACAGCTACTTCATGTAAACTAGGAATGCATTCTTTAAGACTTCCAGTGTTGACCTCTTTGTGGAAAAGCGCGCGCGCGACTGAATCTGATCATCTTCTTGTCCCAGTGAGTCACTTTCATCATGGGATCCTGCCTTACTCAACACATCAGGTTCTGTTACATTAGATAGTACCGATTAATTTTTTTTTTTTACATAGCATCAGTGGATTGAATATGAAAACACGCCTAAATAAAAATTTGTATTAATGCATTTGACTAAATAAATAAATAGCCTAAATATTTTTTTTCAGTTAAACAATCCTTTTGAAAAAACCCCGACTGTATTACAAAAATATCTACTATTGCATAATGTAACCATTATCGGAATTTGAATCTGTTCTTTATCTAAGCTTTGATTAAATTATTTTAACAATTTAAAGTTAGCGGCTGTTTTGGTTTTAGATGGTCAAAGTCATCTTTGCACCAGAAATACAACTTTTGGTACATGTCCCAAAACATTTTTTTTTCAACAGAGCTTGATAGCAGTTATATTACAAATTCTAGACCATAATTTGTCAAAATTAAACAAAGACTTAAACGATAGGCTTTATGCAACTTGCACCTGTCAGATACATATATATATATAATTATTATACTTTTGTAAGCTACACAAATAGGCTATACATGTGGAATGTAGACTCAATACAGAATTACAAAAAAGCATACTATTACCATTATATATCGTCGCTTAATTCTGTTCTGAAAGTCTCGAGTTCAAATCGTTTTCAATGACTTTCGTTCCTCGGTCAGTCCGGTTCTTTCCCAGAGGAAAACAAACGGTGCTCGGTTTCTTTTTTCGCCGGTTAAAGTCAAACGGACTGTTATCTCCGTTCAGTCGTTCCGTGTCTGTTGCGCCTGCGACGCGCGCGACCCCTATTTGTGTGTTTGCTCCGTCAGGTTCAGTCGAGGACGCTCCATCACCCCGTCTGAACCACACGTGTGTGCGTGGATGAACGGACCGCCCTCCTACGCACGCAGGACCCTGCCCTTCTCTCTAATCTCTCCCTCGTTACAGTTTTCGTCAGAATAATCTTTTCGAAAGCATTAAGTAATATTGCCCAATCTCCCCCCGCCCTCTCCACTGTCCTCGTGTGTCCCGAAAACCGAAGTCTGTCCTCAATAAATGTACAGAAACTATATTTAGACTGGTGACGCGGGACCGACTGGCCTTTTTTCAAGACAGCACTGAGGTAAATGCCACAGCAAGCTATAAAACACTCCGATTATATGTTGCTCTGATAAAAACCCGTTTGCTCTGTAAAGACAAGAACTGTGTAAATTGCCTTAAAGGTTGTGCTATGGTAAAACACTGATGAGGGAATCATGGGATGTGTACCATCTAATACTAGCACTTTACCTTTGTGGAATTTAATCATGGTTCTATATCTGTTCTATATCTACAACTTATGGTTTCTAAAGCACACAGAAAGTTAACCATCACAGAAGCAGTAGTAATGCCAAAGCAAGCGTATTTATAAATAAATATATTAATATAACACATTTCAAACACAAAGACACTTTATAAATGGGCAAGAAAACAATTATGAAATTTAGCACCTAATATAGTAAGTAATGCAATCATTCATTTTAATATATCCGTAAAAGTATATAAATGGCTCAGTAAAATATGAGTGATTTATAGTGTTCAGTTACTCATGCTATGAAGCTTGTTTTCTTACATGTAGACTATTTACCTACTGTATGTAAAATTAGTCCAAATTAATTCCTAAAGGCCTATTTGCATTAAAATCCAGTTGTTTTGCGTTAAACAAAACAACACTGAAACATGCCAAAAAATTGGATACAGTGTATAATTCAACAATAAAGAGATATTTCACCCAAAAATGAAACTTCTGTGATCATTTACTCACCCTCCGCCTGTTTCAAATGCAAAAATTTGGGTGAACTGTCCCTTTAAATGAATTAATGTGGGTCCAATTATCACACTGTAGCAAAGTGTATCTGCAATTCACATTAATCTGTATTGTGCTTTGTCCTTTAAATGAGTTTTTTTTTGCAAATCTCATTGAACCTGACAGTGTGTGCTTGCACAACAGCTCTCATAGCACTGAGAAACTGGAGAGAAAGCAAAACTGACAGCATGCATGCTTGGTGCATGCCACGAGGAACAGCAGTATGTTCATCTTGCTCAAACAAACAAACAAACAATCCCGCTGATTATAGCATGGCCTTGTCTTCTAAGCAGTGTGTGTAACCTCCTGCTCTTGATCTGTGAAAGCCACACGAGTGTTTTTACACTGCATTAGAGTGATCAGATCAGCTCTGGGCCATCTGCTGCAGAAACTGACACTACATGAGGCAGATGAGAGATTTTTACATGAGAATTTATAGTAACTTGTGCTTGAGATATTTTAATTTGGGCAATGCACTCGTGAGATTCATTTTTTGTTCTTCCAAACTGTTTATTGCAACAATCTGATTAGCACTTGATTCATCACAGCCCCATATGACCTCTTGGGTATCAGAAAGGTAACATGAGATTTCCCCATACAAACTCCAAATTTGGTGACAAAGATGAATTTATGCATCCATTCATCCATCCAAACTGAGTTGCTGAAGGATTTTACCCCAAATTAAAATCCTGTTATTTTATCATCCTTATGTCTTCCAAAACTTTTATGCTTTTCTTGTTTTTTTCTTTCTGTTGAACACAAAAGTAGATGTTTAGCTTAATATCCAGGCCACTGAAAGGGAATAATTTTTTGGGTCTGTCAAAATACTACAAAAACACACTATTACAGTGCTGTAAAACTGCTCCATATGACTCTTTTACAAGTTTTCTGAAACCGCAAGATAGTGTCAGGTGAGAAAATGACTTAAATTGAAGTCACTTTAATGATAAAATGCTTTTAACCAGTGATATACAACATTTTTTACATATACTATAGTACTATTGGATATATATACCATATTTTATATAGTACATCCTAGTTAATCTGCAGACATACAATACACTCACGTAAAGCAGTTATAGCAAATCCCAACTGTGAAAATGTAAACTGTTATCACACAGCTCTATAAAGTTATATTACTTTAATTATAGTTTTTTTATATACATTTGGATATAAAATTTAAAAAAAATGCAAATGATGTTTGCACTATACAAAAAATGTAAACTTGACTTTTGCACCTTATATACTAATTAATTGTGTGAATCTTATGCATTAGATCAAATATTAACATAGATTTTCATTTTTTCCCCCAGATTTTATTTTTTTAACTAGCAACATTATTCAGTCATTTTGTGATTAAGGACATATAAACCTTCACTAGTAATACTCATCATTAAAACATACATTTTGTACTCCTAATGGATCAGATATTATTATAAACTTTGTTTGGCTGTGGCTATGACTGATTGCCATTGGTCCAACTAACAACAGCCCTTTTCAGGCAGAAAAACTGGGGGAAAGGTCACTTATCTTACTCTGTGGTAGAATGACAACAGTTAATCCTAAAATAACCTTTCACCTTATTACCTTCACGTGTAAATATTTAATCGTGTGCCTGCTCTCTATGACATAATCACGTTTTGACCTTGTCTGATTTTGAAATGTACAAAAGCTCTCCCAAAGTGCTTGTTCATTCATAAACATTTAGGTGTTTTTGAAACTGTTTACTTCCAAAAAGAACAGTCGTTGAAATAAGCAGAAGCTGGATGTTCTGTAAATTCCTCCGTGTTTATGTGTGTGTGTGTGTGTGTGTGTGTGTGTGTGTGTGTGTGTGTGTGTGTTTGAGCTGGAGCAGGTGCCCTGAGTTAATCCAGACTGGCTCAGGCTTTAACACATTGACACACTTAGCTGTTTAACCTCAGTCTACCCTTGAAACAAAGCGGGTAAACACAAGGGAAGGGTTATCACTGTGGTGAAAGAGGTGCTATGAACACTCGAGGCATGGCAAACACGTGTATGTGAAGATCCTCATTGATCCAGGTCAATGCTCAGGGTCTGGTTATGCATGAACTCATATTATGTAAAGATGAGTTCACATATAGTAACAGGAAATGTTTCTGAGCAGATATTTGGGAAGATCAATTATTTTTAAACAAGTATAGAAAGACTCTCAGTTTTATGGAAGTGTGAATTGTATTTTTTTTAAATAATCACTAAATCAGATCACTAGATCTTTCAAAGCTTGTGTTTTCATGAAGATAATTAGGCTGTCTGTTGGTGTTGATCGTGTACTGTGTCTATGAGATAACGCCCCAGAGCATTTTCAACAATCAGTGTAGCTCTTTTATGTTATTTCAGAGAACAAAATGTCTGAATCTGTGAGAATAACAACAAAGCATCCTCATCTAACCTCTTGTATGTTTACCAGTTCATGCGAGGACTGAACTGCAAACCCCTCCTCTCTCTGTTTCTCTGTTCTTTAATGGGAAAGAAAGCATTCAAAATGGTATTGCAAAAGACTAGACAAACTGTGCAAAACAATATTTAGTGCCAACAGAATAAGATGTTAATGGTAAGAAAGTAATTAATTAATTTAACAAAAATAATACGTTATGGAAGAATGCAATACAGACAAATGCTGGCATTCGATTTTACGACTATTTTGCCCATTTATTTTTGCCAAAGGGTTTGTTTCCATCAAAAAAAGAGTTTTAGGCACTGAACCATGCAGGCAGTTGTGTGTTAAATAATTACATAAAAACTTTGACAGCGAATAACTTTACATCTGAGGTGTTTAAAAACTCCATTTGTCCATTAATTATTTCTAAAGAAACACGAAAATGTATAAAAGGCTCCATTAACTTGTATCTTATGTTATGGTCCCGTAGAAGCAGTTTTTTGTAAAAAAATAGGCTAACGATTGCATCATAACCAGCGACTCTCTGTCGCACAGTAGAGAAATTACCGTATGGACAGGAGGAATAGCTCGCAGGCAATCTTTTACTGTCTATGAGCCTATCGGGGGGGACGTGGAGGCATGAAGTCAAGGGAGATAATTAATCAGAACACTTACCAAAATTTGCTCCTGTTCACGCTCGCCTTCTCTGGAAGATTCGATGGGTGATTCAGATTTCTCTTGGTACAGCGATTAGAAGATTTACAGGTTGCCATCTACGTCATCAAGCTCAGTTTGAGTCTGTGCAGTACGCCCGACCCCCAGGAAGTGCGTACTTCTAATTGACTTCACTTGTCTCTGTTGAATCCATTGGGGTCGCTGTGTCCATTTCTTTTACTGTCTATGGAGGTTCCAAGTGAACCGTACTGTTAACAAAACATGACGTGTAAACTCTGCTGATCACTGATTGGCCGGAGAGAACGATCACTACCTGCATTACTGAACTTGCGACACAAACACAACAGAACCGCTAGATTTAAATCAGCAAAAATGTCCGGATGCTCAGAAACAGTCAAAGGTGTATGACTTACTTCTAAAATATTTGAGAGATACAGGTTTAATCAACAGGATATATTTAATTAAACAAATTAAGTTAAATATATATATTTTTTTCTTCGAGGCTTCACACTCCATCGAAGATACTTAAAGCTGCAGTAGGGAACTTTTGTAAAAAAATATTTTTGACATATTTATTAAACCTGTCATTATGTCCTGACAGTAGAATATGAGACAGATAATCTGTGAAAAAATCAAGCTCCTCTGGCTCCTCCCAGTGGTCCTATTGCCATTTGCAGAAACTCCATCGCTCCCTGTAAAAAATAACCAATCAGAGCTGCGGTCCGTAACTTTGTTTGCCATTAGTCACAAAGAAAAAACTGGCCATAATACACTAAATGACTGAGAATTACACACTAAGCTGGTCTGATCACAACAGGAATGCTGAAACGAGCGCCTGTTGGAGATGCTTGACAAATGAAAACAAAAAGTTCTAAAAACGGCTCAAAATATCCATTTTGTATGATATCCTCAGACTGGATAGAATCATAGTCTGACACAAACACACACACAAAAACGGGGCCTGTGACCATCATACACTATACAAGATTTTCTATCAAATCTGTCAACACAAATTTACACAATGGGTCTGCCTTCCGTCAACTAGCATCAACTTCTCCAGACTGTAGATATGGTCAAAAATCTAGGCAAACGTCACGTAGTGAATTCCAGCCTTAAGACACATTAATTTCTGCTGGAGAATGTGGTTTATTTGGTCATGTAATGCATACTTGAGTGTTTTTGATAAGTGCAAACATGCGTGGAATGACTAAATTGTTTTATTTTTTTTATATTTTATTTTTTACTTCTGAGAAGAAAAATAGATAAAGCTAATTTGTTGTGAGAATATTTTTGTATGTTGCAGTGATGTGTTTTTGTAGGCCAAAACCTGGAAACATGGAAAACCGGAGTTCTAAGTCAATGTGTTTTATGAATAGGGTTTTGGTTAAATATCTGTTAAGGTCTGTGGTTAACACAACCTCAAGATATGTTTATTTTCACAGTTTATTCTACAACATAAATTAGAAATATCTTCTTGTGAACTTTTTCCTCTTCTTAAAATAGGCAGCTACCATCAAGTAGCTAAATAGGACATTAATCATCACAACACCAAAATAGGCAAACTTATCTACTCACTAGTCTGCATTTACAGACTCATTGTGTTCATAATCACACTCTTGCTGCACACTATTGTAACTAAAAAAGTATTACTTTTTCCAAAATAATTATAAAAAAGACTGAAAGAGTTGATGGAAGCTTAATGATGGTGACAAAGTCATGAGACTCATAGTAGATTGTTTAGAGCGCGTGCATTTAGCTTTTTATTTCTGATGACTGTATTTAGGTTTCAAAATTACAGTTGTCTTTATTTGTGAAGATTATCATGATGAACAAAAGGTGTAAGAATCATAAATGTGTGTTGGTGACAGAGCTTATTTCCTGCACTAATATAAAAGCCAATGGAAAGATCTTACTTTAGGATACTTTGGTTAGGATTTCCAGGGTGGCCTATACAAAATGTCATCCTTACCACACACTATAGGCCTAAGTAGTTTGAGAACTGATTATGTCATTCAGAATAGTGGGTGTACACAGATGCCCTTTTTTGGCACAGTTCATGTTTCCATGGTATCAGCGACTGAGTTTAATTTGGCATAATTAAACACATTCAAAAACAAAGTTAATATCAAACTGACTTGTAGCTTCTAAATAATTATGATTTAACAGTCTCCTGATTGGCGACAAAAATGAGAATTGCTCTATGGAGAAAATGAATCCAGATAATAAACAAATCTTGCAACACATGCAATGACAACCAAAGCATCTGAACAAACACTTTGGTCTAATCCTAATTAGGACAGATGACACAGGCTGCGCTAGTAAACGGCTGAGTCTGTCTGTTTCTCTGGGTATACAATCACACACACACAAAGCCGCCTGTAAAGCTCTACATTATCTCAGTTTATGTAACAGCTTGAAAACAATTGCTTTAATTCAGCTTGCCACCGTTCTGGGAAAAGAGCGTGAATCACTGTTTTCTCTTCTCTTTGTATTTCTTCTTGCATAAGCATCTGACCTTTGAGATATGTTTCTTCCGTGCTGCAATACCAAGTAAAATGGCAACTTAACAGCCACTTACAGTGACTCTCTGACAGTCAGAGATGATAGGCCATGAAAGCAGTTTAGGCTATTTGGATGGATGCATTGGCACTAAATAACATTTTGTTAGATAATAAAACAAAAAATTAGGTTCGGAGCATCATAAGTGTGAGTAAATTATGAGAGAGTGCTAATTTTTTGGTGAACTGTCCCTTTAAGAGTCTATATACTTTAAGCTGCTGTACAATATGTGCAGATATCTTGTTTAAAGAGTGGGCAGAGAGGTGTATTTATAGAAGCATGTACCCTATATTTTTTAATTTATGAGCCTTCTCTGCAGGGCTCGGGTTGCATTTCTCAGACTATGAATAGAGGCTGACTCACTCTGTTGTGTTCAACTTCTACAAGAGTCTCAGTCTCACCTCTTATTTTACAGAGAGCCACAGCCTTTCCTTCTGTGTCCACAAAGACATTGAAATGCTTCATACACAATCCTCTGCCACATAATGCAATTCTCTCATCTCACATAATCCACATCCGAATGACCACACAACTTGCACACAGACATTTTTCGAAATCTATGTTTCTCCTATAGTCATTTCACCAGGTTATGAACTGACTTGTACACTATTCCAAAAAAAGTTTGTTGTCCTGAGGAGGAGATACGCCCTGGGACACCTTTCTCCTTTATCTTTCTATTTTTGGTTCCCAAAATACGTCAATACGTTGCCATGGCAACCATCACCCGTGACTAGGAGCATGGAACGTTGTGAAATAATCATAAACGACTCAAAAGTGTACATCAGTTTCACCATATATATTTTTAAGTGGAGCTGATAAATTACTCTTGATGGCATTTAGTTAGTGTACCAGGTGTGTAATAATAGAGGGCATTTCACTGATGTGAATAAAATTCAGAGAGAAGTCATAGTGATTTACTTGTATTAAATGCTAAATAACTTATTGTCCCTAAGGGTTCTTTTGATTAAAGCCAACTTTTCGTATAATACAATGCAAAAAAATACTACAGTCACTACAAACTAAGCATTCTAGGGATTAAAAAGGTGAAAACTTGACACTTTTTAAAAAGTTATTTTTATCTTCTTTTCTCTTCAGTTCACTTTTGCTGTGATTGTGCTTAAGCTCATATTTTCAACTTGGCATTGTACTATGACAACTATTGGCTCTTACGACAAAATGTTTTGCAATGTTCCTCATTTGGAAATTGCAAATGGAAACCATCAACCTAAGGTGAAGTTAGGAAGCTATAGATGTTTCTTTGTTTGTCTCGCATTTAAATGAATACGTAAAATGAAATTGTAAACTACAAGTATGATGCTAATGGATTTGCAATACATCATAAGAGTATGTACATATATTTTACTGTACTTCATGTACATTATTACAGGCCAGGCTTAAAATACAACACTCATTTTTACAAAATGTGACACCCCATTTTACAAATAACAAACAATGTTGGATTAAATTGTGTATGCATTAAATTATTTATGCAAGAGATTTGTATGTTGAAATTTTTCCATAATCATCTAATCTATTACCTCAGCTGTAATTGAGCTTTGCATCACATATGAAATAAATCATACGTGGAATATCTGCTTATGGTTTAAGACTCTTGTTTGTTCCCATATGACATTGTTCTTCCATGAAATATTAATCTTTTTTTGGAGTTATGTCAGGTTATGGAAGGTGTTATTGTCACTGGTGTGTTGTGTGTAAAAAGCTGGAAAAATCTCATAACCCCTTGCAGTTCGAGAATGAGAGGGGGAACAAAGGAGATGGAGATGGACTATGTGTGCATAACTGTCTTATGTAACAGCCGCTGTGTAACTTGCATAATACATACATAATCAGTGGGGTAGGACAGATATAGATGGCCTAATTTTCCCGCATGTGCATATCTGGAAGCCTGTGTTCTGTTTGATGCAATTAAATGGTTTCATTTCATCATAATGGGCCTTTTCATTATCGATTAGCAACCTACCAAGTCCCTCAGACATCACTGAAAATGTATTTTCTTTTTCTTTTGTCATAATCTGGTATAAAACACAACAGTCATGTCACATTTTACAGTCACATTTTATCCATAGATGAATTTATTTTTAGCAGTAATGTGTGAAGCTGTCAAGGCAGACCAACTCTAAAAATAAAGGCAGTGATTTTTTTTTTTTTCTGTTTAGTTTTCAATACACTGTTACACTGGCATACACTATAACAACAGGGTACAATGTACTGTGTTAATTTAAACCTGCATTTTTTATTGTATTTTCATTGAGTTGTTTTAGAGTTAACGGAAATGTTATTTTGCATATTTATTTTTTGTAAGTGTAAGTAGCTTGGTATAATTAGCTTTTATTATTATTTCTGTAGAAAAGATATAGTAGTAAAACTATTTTTATTTTTTAAATATTATTTAGAATTAATATTTGACAAGTGTTTGGCCAAATCACTTTCCTTTCACCAGCAGAAAATATGTTTTGGATGTCTCCTTGAAACAGCAACTGTGTATTAAAAATCCCATTGCTGTCTCTACATGCATTGAGGAGCATTTATAGAAAGAAAGACAAGTGGCAGAATACATTAAAACAGAATTAAATTATCACACAAATGTATTTTTTTTAATGCCTGTCACCTTGTTTCTTTGACCCTGTATAGAGCCTGATTCAAGGCTACCCTTTACTCCATAGTTGTGTTTGCTAAAAGACAGACTGTCTCAGAACAACATTTCCTAGAAGAGTTTAACTGAGAGTGGCGCTTGGCCCTGATCCCGCCAGCCAATCAAATACCAGAGCCTTTAGCTAATTCTCATTTAATGCTGTGATTGGTCAACAGCAGTTGATGTCCCAAAATGCTCCCTGCTCAGAGCAGCTGACCTTACCTCACATAACCCAGTCTGTGTTAGTCCTTCAGCGTCTGTTGAACTGTGCCAGTGGAAACCACAGATTCCTACAGCACAGAAGAGCGCATATTCTTGACTTCCCAATTTGTATTGCATGTTTGTGAAAACTAGAACTGCTATAGTTTTATATTTCTCCATTGTTTAATTTATGTCAGTTGCGATGGTTCATGGGATTGTAGTTCTGTACCTCAATAAAGCCATTAAATTCAAAGTTTTTTTTTATAATGTTTCCTTAGTGGCATCAATGGCTCCGTGAAGAAACTATAACATCCATGGAACATTTCACAAACATTTCCATTGCACAAAAGGTTCTTTGAAGTAGAATGTGCTTCTTCAGATTATTAAAATATTCTTTACACTAAGAAAAAAATATGTTTTTCTTTTAAGGACTGTTCACTGAGAGGTTTTATGGGTAATCCAAAATGGTTCTTGTACTGCATTGCTACGCAATAGAATTCTAAAAAAGGTAATCTTATTTTTAAGTGTGTATGTACATTATGATCATGGTTTTACATTAAGCCCACTTACAGATATTTACGGCTAATCTGGACTCTATGCATGGATTACATCACATCTCAAACAGGCTCCAGACCAGAGGGCAACAAAACCCCCTGGGTTCTTGTCAGTACATCTTTAATTCAGCAGTGGCTCCACAAACAGCAGAGTCTTGTGGATGCTTGTGCTAGTCACATATACAATCAAACAATTGAGTTTTGTTGCGCAAGACAGAGAATGAAAGTAGAAAAACAAACAGAATAAGGCAGAGAGAGAGAGAGAGAGGTGTAACAAGGACAGTGGTTCACAGCAGGGGCCGTGTGAGGACTGTTTATGTGGCTCTCTGAGCCTATGTTTATTCATTCATTCAACCTCGTCCAGTATTCATATCTTATGAGTTCATGTAGTCCAAGATATGGAGATCCTTTATACCTGTATATGGTTTTATACAACAAGGACACTCAGTCACCATGACCCTCGGAAAACAGCATCCCATAATATTGCATAAAACAAAACGTAAACATTAGTCCAAAATATGTTAATACAACTTGAATTAAAACACATAGTATGTATGAATGTAACTACACAGAAAATTGTTAAAAAAATAATTAAACAAAACAGAAATTATTATGAGACATTTGGCTAATAGGGAAAGTGGTATTTGAAGAAAAAAACAGTTGTGTTTAATGCATCAATCTATCTTAGGTTAGACAAGTATGACAAATATCACCGGATTGAGAGAAAAGATATCTTTGCAAGGAAGAGGGGAAGTTATTTTGATTAAAGATCATGAGGGAACATGAATTTAATATAATATAATATAATAATGAAAATGATGTACATGGATAATTCATTTACAGTAAGGCAAGGCAATGCAAGGCAAGTTTATTTATACAGCACATTTCATACACAATGGTAATTCAAAGTGCTTTACATAAAAGAAAGTAAAATAATCATGAAGAAAAATTATAACAAAAATAAAACAAGCAATTTTTTAACTTTTAAAATGATTAAAACATTTACTTAAAATGAATTTAAAAACAGTTAGAAAATGATTTTACATAAAAAAAAACAAAATAAAAAAAACAGTGAAAATATAGTGCAATCAGTTCGGACATAGCACAGTGCTCATTCAATAAATGCACAGCTAAACAGATGGGATTTGAGTCTAGATTTAAATGTGACTAGTGTTTTAGCACATCTGATCTCTTCTGGAAGCTGATTCCAGCTGCGAGCAGCATAGTAACTAAAGGCAGATTCCCCTTGTTTTGTGTGAACCCTTGGTATTTTTAACTGACTCGATCCTAATGATCTGAGTGCTCTGTTAGGTTTATATTTGCTGAAAATATCTGCAATATATTTCAGTCCTAGGTCATTTAGTGACTTATATACGAGTGAAAGTACTTTAAAATCAATCCTAAATGTAACTGGAAGCCAGTGTAATGACCTGAGGACTGGAGTTATATGCTCAGATTTTCTGGATGAGCTGCAGCTGTCTAACGGTCTTTTTGGGAAGGCCGGTGAGGAGCCCATTACAATAGTCCACCCTGCTGGTGATAAAGGCATGAACAAGTTTCTCCAAGTCTTGACTGGAAACAAAACATCTAATTCTTGTGTTAAAATGTTTTTTAAATGATAGTATGCTGATTTAGTAACTGCTTTGACATGACTACTGAAACTAAGGTCTGTCTCCAGAATCACACCAAGATTCCTGACTTGATTTTTAGTTGTTTGACCCCCAGAGTCAGGGCCGTTTGAAGGAATTTGGGGGCCCCAAGCAAAATGGACATAGAGGCCCCCCGACCCCCGCACGCACGCAAAGCCTATAGGAACCACAGCATAGCCATACAGTTTAAGTTCACCCACACTTTATATAAATAAAAAAGGTTTACAGTGCAAATACTGCTTGAAAAAATAGTTTGGTGGGAATTCAATAGTGATTTGCACTGTTTTTGTTTTCTAATAATATGACAGCACACACTTATCAGTTTAAACTCTGGGCTGTGCAGGATATCAGCTATAATTATAGAGCTTGTGGTACCTTGGCTATATAGAGGAAACATCAGCACTGAGAAGTGATGCATCTGTTGATGCTGAAGATGAAGTTGATGGTGTAGCTGGGACGTTTTACCATTTCACTGTTAGCATATTGAAAGAGGTCACTATTAAGAGCTCAGGGGTGCGTTTCCCAAAACCATAGTTGCTAACTAAGTTAGATGATAGACACTTTGTAATAACAATCATTAATAGATGGTAAATTGATAGTTAATTAATCTTGAGTTAATTGTCATTTAACTGTTAGCAAACAGTATTTTTACTTATTATAAAGTTTACCGAAAAAATTTAAGATATGTTAGCATTTCCATATTTTGATATTAGAAGGGAAGGGATGCACACAGCTGCTTTCACTACCAATGCTTAAAAACATTCCAAGCTAATGTTTGATGCACAGAATTTATTGTGTGGTTTTCATAACCCCCATTTGGTAAATAGATTATCACGGTGGAATAGTATAGCATGCTATTTGCTATGCCACTTTCATCTAGGGCTGTAGCTATCAAATTTTTTAGTAATCAAGTATTCTACCAAAAATTCCATCGAATAATTGAGAAATCTGATAAAATGTGTTTTTGCTTATTAATATTAATTATGCAAGAGAAAATAAGACTCCTGTGTCTCTTAAAATGAACAACTAAGTTTCCTTTTTTAGAAAATCTTTATTTTTTTATTTTTAAATGCATAGAATGCAATGCATACATCAAAAATAAACATTTAATTATTATCCATTGTTTCTCTGTCTGTACTTGTACTGTGAACAATGACAATAAAGTCAGATGAATTAAGTGCATTTAAGTGCCATTCAGTTGAGGTTTTAAATAAAGCATTTTCTGAGATGCACATTAAACACAAAACATTAATTTAATTTATATTTTAATTTATGAAAATTAAGCAAACTTAACTTTTTGGTAAACAATGGGGATTTACTATTAAAATTAAAACATGGAAGAAATTTTGTGTGATTAAACCTTAAAAAAAAAAGTTATATTTTTTTAAGTAGTAGGCTATGTACATTCTGCTGAACAATAGAAATACATCTCTGGCAAATACTTGTCTAAAACAGGACTTTTATTTTGACGGGTTGACGTACCTTTACAGTTCTGTGTATGTGATGTGACGCTAGTTTTACTCAAATCAAATGGTCAAATGCTCATGAAGTGACTGTCAGGGCAGTTCTGGAGATGTTGTTCATGTGTTCTCGTCTTATTTAGTGAGAGCAGACGCTGAAATTATCGCGAGGGTCACGTGCGCTTCAGTGTATGTTAATAAAGGAATTCGCGCTTCTGCTCCATTCATTGACAGAGACACGCAGAACATGCAGGATTCATATTTAAATAGACTGTTCCGGCTTAATATTTACAGATATAAGTCCATAACGTGAGATCACGTGGTTGGCTGGCTGCTGTCAGCGACTACTGAGAGGGGCCCCCTTGAGGGGGATCCCGATAACAGTGTCATTACACGTTACTGCATTGACGATCAAACGGGCGCTCACACAGTGTCGTTGCATTTTATTCTTAACCAGTCGTTGTCTTGGGGCCCCAGGCCAGCTCGGGGCCCCAAGCAATTGCTTGGTTTGCCTGCCTTGTCCCAACGGGCCAGCCTAGAGTCAAGGTATGCATTCACCTTGAGAACTTCATCTTTGTTTCCAAATGCAATGACTTCATTTTTTTCCTTGTTTAACTGAAGAAAGTTATGGTACATCCAACTATTAATTTCACCAATGCATTGGCAGAGGGAGTCAATGGGGCTGTAGTCATTTGGAGATAAGGCTAGGTAAATCTGGGTGTCATCAGCATAGCTGTGATAGGCAATTTGGTTCTTTCTCATTATTTGACATATACAGGCTAAACAAGAGCGGTGCAAGAATTGAGCCTTGTGGGACTCCACATGTCATGGACGTCCAGTACTGCAATACTGCATAGGAAATATGAATTGTCAATTTTGATTTCATAGTGTCCAGTCTCTAAAATTTATTCCCAGCAAAGGTCTCAACAATAAGCATTGTGCTTATAAATTATATATATATACATACACATATAAAGCTGTCCAATTTTCTTCTTTCAGACGAATCCAAACAGAGTTGGATTTGTAAAGAAAAATGTCTGAGGATTCGATATAAGCCAAGAGGAGACTGGACTGAGAGGAGACTTTGCTTCCTTTGCTACTGTAAACAAATGTTGGTTTTCACAAGACAAATCTCACCAGACCTTACACTGCACCTAGGTCCTTCGTCATCCGCCCGGAATGGCTTCTGTCTACGACAGTTATCGCAAGGTACAGAAAAGTTGTTATAAAGTTTTAAATGGATATGGTTATGTTTCTTACACAATGACATTGATTCACTTCAGAAGGCCTTTCTTCACCTCATATGAGCCGTAACTTTTTATAATGCATGGATGCGCTTCATTGGACTGTTGAACAGAAACACCCACCCACTGCTATTATAAAGCTTCGAAGCTTTTTAATATAACTCTGATTGGATTAGTCACAAGACCACGGGAACCAGATGAGTCCTCTGCACCTGTGTTGCAGCCTGGAATTAAACCATGCCTTGCTGGCTTCGTCTGGTCAGAGGAGAACTGGCCCCTAACTGAGCCTGGTTTCTCCCAAGGTTTTTTCTCCATTCTGTCACCGATGGAGTTTCGTTTCCTTGCCGCTGTTGCTCGCTGGGGACACTTGACTGATTGTACAGACACTATTGGAAGAGAGCTGAACTGGATGATGATATCACTGAATTACAAATGAACTGACTTGAGCTGGAAAAATTACCGTTATTGATTTCTTGCATTATTGACAAACCATTTTCCTGTTTAACACTGTAAAGCAGCTTTGACACAATTATTGTATAAACGCTATGCAAATAAAGGTGACCTGACTTGACTTGACTGAAGTGTTGTTGGCACTCCTAGTGACGCTCTCTTAGCGACACAACGGTTCAGTGTGTTTTGAAAAGTTATGTTTATTAAAATCAAGTTCTGTCATGACTACTACTACTACTTAGTCTGTCACAATCCAGGTAGAATAAACAGAAATCTACCATAGTAAGTGCACAAACATGTTGTTTTATCTGAGATGATACGTTACTAAACCAATTACAAACAAGGCATTTGTTGAACCTGGTGGGGATATAATTACTGATTATAATGATTTATACATATCACGCAGCGTAAACATAAAACCATGTCTGCATTTGTGATCTGAGAAACAAACAAGCCTACATTACTGCTCACGTTTGAATCATCAGTGGAAAATGATTTAAATATAAATAATGTACTTACAGGATGTGAGTCAGAAGCACCAGACTGTCCTTGTAATGTTTGAACTGCCCAACTATATAGAGACAGTCGTTATGCCACAGATGCATTGCAGGCTACTGGTTCAGGAAACAGTCCTCGTCCTCCATAAAATGTGCGGCACACATCTGAATATTCAGGTTGAACTGATCTGGAAGTGTTGAAATACAACTTAACCACTGATTTCTAGTTGTGTCCTCTTTTGGAAGGCTTTCACAACGAAACAGCGACTCCACAACATGGCAGCGGCAGCAACAGAGAGAATAAAAGTTGTGCCTTCTTTCTTTGCGTGAACATTTGGGAGATATTATGCAAATCTTCCCACACAGTGATGTAGAGATGTGTGTGTGTGTGTGTGTGTGTGTGGGGGGGGGGGTGTTAGAACGAGACGTTTTAGTTGTGGTTGACTCTTAGCTTTTATAAAGAATATCTCTTTGGATTTGAGACTTTAGTCTTTGCAACTTTATTTTCAGTGTTTTCTAACCAGTGTTTCAAGCCTGTTGTGTTTTTGTGGCTCAGTGGTAGAGCATTGCGTTAGCAGTGCAGTAGGTTATGGGTTCGATTCCCAGGGAACACGTTAGATAAAAAATGTTAGCCTAAATGCACTGTAAGTCGCTTTGGATAAAAGCATCTGCTAAATGTGTAAATGTTTGTTCCTTTATCTTCAATGCAAAAGATGTCATGTTTTACCTGAGTTTGCAGTCAGTGTTGAATATCCAATTAAAAGACTGTGTGTGATGAAATAATGACAAGAAATGTCTTTCTGTTGAGTTGTCCTGTAGGGATGCGCGTAAAAACCATTATACAACGCTACCAAGTTAATGTGATTCACGAATAAATGATAGTACGATTCATTTTAGTGATTAGAGCTGGACAAGTAATATACGATTCATGAACACATGACTTGCATCAGACGGTTCATTTTAACGATTCGATTCACGAATAAATTACTTAAACAAGATGGATCTTTACAGTGAATGCAGTGCGTTTAGAGTCTGATTCATGAACAAATGACTCTTATCAGCCAGTTCGTTTTTAGTGAATCAAAAACACAGCGAGACCAATGGAGCATTGATTCAAGAATGAATAATGTCTGTAATATAAATATAAATGCACTTATTCTCTGTAAGCACCATTACACAGCCTATATGCACATGGTATAGCTTTTCAGAAGCTGCTTCTGTGCTGTCTTTGTAGTGTAAAGATGGCATAATGCTTTTTTATTTACCTTCATTTTGGCCTGTCTGCATTTCGGTGTTTAATAGGCTTCTGTGGTCAGCCCTGTAACAGAACGAAAGCATAATGACTCATCTCTGAGATGTTTCTCACACACAGGCAATAAGCTCCTTTGCTCCCTGTCCCCATCTGCCCTTTGGATTTGTTTGCTTGAGGAACACTTGCAATTTTGTTGAGTGCTTTCTTGCAAGTGACTTCCTGTAAACACTTTCTAGTTTTAGTAATTTAATCTAAAATTAAAGCCAAAAGGTCAAGAATGTACAGATGCTAAATGAATGAAAATGACAGACAAACATTGCATGCTGTGTAACTGATTTTATGTATCATCCTCTGATAAAAAGGACCGGAGTAAAGGAGAGAAGAGTAAATGGGAAAGAGATGGCAGGAGATAGCAGGCATAGTGGAGACATTTAAGCTTTTAAAAGCTTCTGGCTCTCTTCCTTCAGGTCACTATATATCATATACAACTAATACAGGAGGAGATGACAGCCAGCAAGATGACTCAGTTCCGGAGGCTGGCGAAGGAACGGTGCTAATTTTATACTCTTTAATGTGCGTAAGAGAGGACTGATCTAACATGAAATGTTCTCTCTCCAGATGTATCGCACATGACTCATCCATCACTTAATAGAGTTACATAAGACAGCCTGTTCTCATCATTTGTTGACAACACCACACATTCTTGCCGTCCTTGTGCTGACTTTGAGGAGCTATGTCAAGTGTTCATCAGCATGTCTTGGACAGCTGGTGCCCCTTATTGGCGAGATGGATATTCTTATATCTGCTTCACCGAATGTTATCAATACAGCGAACGTGATTTCACCAAGTACAACATGTTCCTGGATAAACATCCTTGTTGATCCCGGAACAACATTCCAGTCAGAATTGAGATAAAACTTTTCAGAAAATATCTGTTTTAGGCTTACGATCAGAATTTGGTGCTTCTACACCCTTGTTAATTCAGTTATCTGCATTTCCCTCTGATTTTAGGAATACATTATGTGTAGAGTTGGGTTAAGGGGTAGGGTTTGGGTTAAATCTAGTAGGAACATGTCTTACTTGGCAAAATCCCGGCGACATTATCAATACAGCAGCAGCTCCCCCTACTGGAGGTCTTGTGGTGCCACCCTTTTTTTATTTTTCATTCTTTTTTTTGTGATGTATGGCTCTGTGAATCTGCATTGGTTGTTGCTTTTTTTTTTAGTTGCTGATTTCTGTGTAGAGCTCATCATGTGTCATTTCTAATGTTCTCAGTAACAACAGCTTTCTCATCTCAAGGAGTTTCATCCTCATTATTGATGTACTGATAAAAACATACGTGCTTATGTTTTCTACTTCTGTTACAAGTGGAACAACTTTAACATTCATCCACTATGAGGTGTGCGTGAATAGACCTCTTGGTTTATTTATTTTTCAATAACCGTACAAGCGTTTAAAGAAACAAGAAACCTTGGTTTTATTATTCTCTCACACAGCTTCTGATTATTGACAAGGTTCCTGTGGATCTTCAGAAAGTCTGAAATGAGAAATTCCTGATTCCTGAAGGTATTACTTTTTGAGATCAGGTCTTATATTTGTTAGAAAGATATATCCATTTAAGCACTAAACTCATGTTGTTATGTAGTCATGTCTACATGACATTTTGTGACATCTTCTGTGTATGTAAAATGTGATGTGCTGAGATTGTGGGAGCTTGTTGTGTGTACAGTTGCCATGTGTGAAATTCAAGATATTCGTCAGGAGATGGAGTTTCTGGACCTAGACGTCTTGGACTTTGTAATGTGGCTCCCAGGTCAGATTATTTTTACTCTCTCTTTGTAAAGAAATTCCTCATCTACCTGACCTGTGCATTCCATCAAATCACTGCACATAAATGTGTTTAATACTATGGTAAATAAATAATATCTATTACTAATATATATCAATTTCATGGATATAGATTTGCGCTAACATGCAACATGCCCTTTGCCTTTGAAATCTAAGGTAGTGGTACGGAGTAGACTGTATCATAAATGCCATTTACAGACAAAAAATATGTAACTTGCATAACTGAAATTCTTTTATAGGTCTGTTTTTTGTATTTATGTCACAGAAAAGGAGCTTTGTTTTTTGATTACCATTATTTTAAGGATCATGCTTTGAATTCTTGAATTCATTTTTTTTCTTTCACTTTTATTTGTTTTTGGTCAAATTCAAAATATAAAGAATGACATGAATATGACTTTACAACTCCCCTTTCTTTCAATCTTTAATCCTAACATGGGCACACCTACAGGGAATATGTACAGTAGGCTAGACATATGGAGGTCTACCATATGTCAGAAGTAGCTGTTGAAGTGAATGGCAGGTAAATTTCTGTCCAGTCCAAATAGTTTGACATTTCAATCTGCACGTATTCTTTCTGATATGTTGTTTAATCTGTTCTTTTTCATATCAGATGTGTATTAAATCCGGTCTAATCAAAAACACTTATTTGTTTTTGTGACGATTCGCGACCAGTGAAACACATGGACAACGTGAGATCCAATCGCAGATGTTTATTAACAATTAAGGGGTAATCCAAATCGTGGTAAAACAAGCAGAGGTCAAAGCCAAAACAGACAGTACAAAAAATACACAAAACAAAAGAGGAAAGGAAATGGAACTAGGAGGACGAGAAGAAAGTGAGGAAACTCGGAATACGAGAGGCTGGTAACACGAAGGGTAAGGACTCCATACAAACAACAGGGAAAGACTAGTATTTATAAGGAGGCTAATGACAATAGATGTCCTGCATCTGGTGCAATTAACTGGAGTGCAATTACAGTGAAGACAGGACCAGACTAGAGGAATTCTAGTGCCTATGGTGAAGTGCCTAAGGGGAAGTGAGCTCACTAGTGGACACCCAGGGAAACAGAGACTAGACAGCGTGACAGTTTTTCCCAAGTTCATTAGTAGCCTAATAGCCGGGCGGCTTGTACATCGTGTGTTTTATTCATTAATGTTAGTTACATTTATTTGCACATACACTTAACCTGAATATGGAACAGTGGTCAGAGAGGTAGCTGTCCAGGGTCCTGAGCAATTTGGCCATCATTCTGAGACTGTGGACTGTCCAGTGTTTGAACTTCACTGAATACAAGATGTTGTCTGTTTCTCTGTCTGTCCTACTGTGTCACCAGAGACCAGTGACTCTCAGGTTTGACCACAGGACAAAGTTCTGCCTTTTTGACTTTATACATCATGGCATAGAAATAAGACCAAGAATTCTGTATATGTTGACCATCTAAGCAGACTCTCCAGAAGCTGGTTGAATGTGTCTGTGAAGCTCAGGAAAAGGAACTGACTCAGAGCTACCTGCAGAAAGTGGGCGATAATCCCTTGTGCATCTTCTAAAACAGTAAAACAGTATTTAGAGTCCTCCTGAGCACTGAGAATAAGAAGCTCTACAATGTGCACATGGCAATGTCATTAAGATTTCAACCCCTTTGTCACAGCATGAAAATATTAATATATAAAAATATTAAAAGGTTTTGGAAAAATACTTTATATTTTATTAACTAACTTTCTATCAGTGCAAAACAGTGAATGGCAACCACTTGTGGTCTCCCAGTGGAGATGGGCAGTTAACATTATGTGATTAATTTACAAAAAAGGAGCCATACTGCCTCTTTCTCCTCTTTCTCTTCTTTGGTTTCATGTCTGCATGATTTTTTATATTCAGTAGATTTCATTTCAATACAATTTTACATGTCTTTCAGTTATTGGATTGTATTTATGACAATTTGCATTATCTTTGACAAAATCAGTCTCCTTTGCAAACTGTCTTTCCCCTTCTTCTCCCTTTATATTATTTGCATCATGCATATTATAGTTCTGAATTTTGTATTTTGTTTTTATTTCTATAAACATTTGTTATTTGACTTTTCAGAGTAAATTTCCAAGAACAGTTTAGTGCTACTGTGTAATAAGAATAATTTGTATAAACTGGGAGTCTCTTAATTTGAATTGCATACTAAAACGAAAAAAAAAAATATGCATGTAAAGCTACTGGTATAAAACCTTATGAATGCTGAAAAGCCTATATTTCAAGTAAAATATTGCAGCTTTGACATCTTGCTGTTTTACTACCGGCATCATTCCAGTAGAGAGCAGCAACGATTTATTTATGACAAGAGCCCAGAAAATTCACAGCGAAGTTAGCAAGGGGGACGTAGACATTACACAACCAAAATAAAGAGCAAGTGCATTTATACCATTGATTTCCTGATCTTCTCTTCTACATCCTAACAAAGAGGAAGATCCTTTGTAAACTGGAAGTGTTTCACTGTCTGAACTCTAGTGTTTACTGCAAACAGAGTACAAGCATGGGCGGATCTACTGGGGTGGCATAGGGTGGCAAATGCTACCCTAAAAGAAAGCCTTGCCACCCCTGCTGCCACCCCAGTTGGTAGCAATTTGAAAATTTAGGAGCGCGACTCTTTCATGATTCGTGATCCCGCTTCGAACTCCCGAACTGAATCAAATGATTCGCGATCCCGATCCGAACTCTCAAACTAACTCAAATGATTCGCGATCCCGCTCCGAACTCCCGAACTGATTCAACTGATATGCGATCCCCAAACTGACTCAAATGATTCGCGAACCCGCTTTGAACTCCCGAACTGACTCAAATGATTCGCGAACCCGGTACGAACTCCCGAACTGATTCAAAAGATTCGCGATCCCGCTCCACTGACTCAAATGATTCGCGAACCCGCTCCGAACTCTCGAATTGATTCAAATGATCCGCGAAGCCGCTCCGAACTCCCGAACTGACTCAAATGATTTGCGATTTCCCAAACTGACTCAAATGATTCGCGAAACCGCTCCGAACTCCCGAACTGACTCAAATGATTCGCGATCCCGCTCCGAACGAACTGTCTCAAATGATTCGCGATCCCCATAACTGACTCAAATGATTCGCGATCCCGCTCCGAACTCTCGAATTGATTCAAATGATTCGCGAACGCGCTCCGAACTCCCGAACTGATTCAAATGATTTGCGATCCCCAAACTGACTCAAATGATTCGCGAACCCGCTTTGAACTCCTGAACTGACTGAAATGATTCGCGAACCCGGTACGAACTCCCGAACTGATTCAAAAGATTCGCGATCCCGCTCCACTGACTCAAATGATTCGTGAACCCGCTCCGAACTCTCGAATTGATTCAAATGATCCGCGAAGCCGCTCCGAACTCCCGAACTGACTCAAATGATTTGCAATCCCCAAACTGACTCAAATGATTCGCGAAACCGCTCCGAACTCCCGAACTGACTCAAATGATTCGCGATCCCGCTCCGAAAGAACTGTCTCAAATGACTCGCCATCCCCATAACTGACTCAAATGATTCGCAATCCCGCTCCGAACTCTCGAATTGATTCAAATGATTCGCGAACGCGCTCCGAACTCCCGAACTGATTCAAATGATTTGCGATCCCCAAACTGACTCAAATGATTCGCGAACCCGCTCCGAACTCCCGAACTGACTCAAATGATTTGTGATCCCCATAACTGACTCAAATGATTCGCGATCCCGCTACAACCTCCCGAACTGATTCTAATGATTCGCGTTCCCCAAACTGACTCAAATGATTCGCGATCCCGCTACGAACTCCCGAACTGACTCGATCTGGGGCACCAACTCCCAGAGGAGGCACAATCCCAGTTGCTCCAAAAAAAAAAAAAAAAAACTTCCTCCATTCTCCCATCCCCACTCGCACCTCATGTTTGCGGCTGAATGTTCATAATTGATGGATGAATCCAATCCAGCGAAGAGAAAAGAAAATGATAATTTACAAAGCATTAATATACTTTAATATTTTTTGTTGTTGTTGTTGTTGCTATAAAAATAGACCTAAGCCATCAATAGCCTTTGAAATGACTTAAAATGCATTATATAAAAAAAATAATGATGCAATAATGATTGGTTAATAATAACACTGATAAAATACATAATGTAGGCAAATACAAAATAAACAATTTATGTACATGTTATTACAAATGCCATGTGATGCTGCTACACTTACAGGACAATCAAATCCTTGTTTAGGCTACTGACCAAACATTTAATTCATATTCACTTAATCTTTCATTTTTGGACACCTTTTTGCTATAGATGACACAGGCTTTATAATTTCTTCAACAAAAAACGTGCATATCACAACCCTTACAAAAATAAACCATGGTTATATCATAGTAAAACTGCTTAGTTTCCTTTTGCATGATTTCTGAATGCTTGAGACTATAAAATTAATTATAGTCATTATAAAGTTATAGCCACAGGTAAATGTCGAGAGGCTACAATTGTGATTTGTAAATAATACAATTTATTCATTTAGTTTTTTATTTGATTAAAGTTCTTTTTTCACCCCTATAGTAGGTGTTTTTTTCATCACCATATTTGAGGAAGGGGGGCACAACAATTCAATCCTGCTTAGGGCACCCATTTGGCCAGCAGCGGTCCTGAAGGTGTTGTTATACACGTCTCTGGGATTGTGTGCTCTACTACACACACACACACACACTAACACACACACACAAACACACACACACACACACACACACACACACACACACACACACACACACACACTGAAGCACATGTGGTGTTTTCAGCTCTTCACTATATTGACACATGATGTATGCTACACATATGCACGTCAGCACGCTATGAGAGGATTTCACTATTTCATTTGATAAAACTATTCACTCGTATCGTATACACAGACTGATAGAAACGGCAATGTCTTTACGACAACCTGTCAAAATAAAATCTCGGTATAACTTGAAGAAACTCAAACAGAACTATAGTACTATTGCACAGTAGAGTATGCTATACTTCAAGTAGGCCTAATAGCTAATATTAATAGTTTATTAAAAAACACAGAAACTCTGGTTACAACTCACCAAAATAAAAGTTTGGTCTAACTCAAAGAAATTATGTAAGAAATTGCTTAGTAAAATTAAAATATACGTAAAAAAATATATACTAAAACATCATTTTAAAGGAATATCACACAAGTTTTCATAGATGTTTTAATTTACAGTTTTTCTCAGTCACTTTGGTACATTTCTCAGATCAGAATTGAAATTCTCAAAACTACCTGTTCATCATTGTGTCACTTGTGCACATCAAAAAAGCAGTTTCTCATTTCTTTGAACAAGTTACAAATGCTTTGGTACATCCATGCAAATGATTTTGTACAATTCTCTGTTGTTTCGTACATTATCAGTTGCTAATGTCATGTTGCTCAAAATGTATTATATAGTTTTCTGTGCAATAGTCTTACCCCTCAAAACATAGTCTTTAGTTCATCGTATAAGTCATTAAATACAAAATGGTTAATCTAGTTGTCATAAACTGCCAAGCACACTTTTTTTTACACATTATTATTAGACTTTTTGTCAATTTGCCATTAATTGTGCAAGTGAATATTTACTAATGAAGAGAATTGAGACAACTGAAGATTCATGAGATGAACCTTTGAGCTATTTCAGAGAGATGGTTTATCATTGGTTTATCATCTACATTCTCTTCATTAGTCAAGATTCACTTGCACAATTCATGCCAAATTGACAAAAAGTCTAATAATAATGTGTAAAAAAAAAAAAAGTGTGCTTGGCAGTTTATGACTTGTTAATGTTTATTTATTTATTACTATTGTCAACTAATAAAACCTATGCTTCAGAGACCATATTCATATAACATCTAAGTCTAAATGTAGCTCTTGACTGGTTGAGTTAGATGATGATTAACACTAGACAGTAGAAAATCAGTTGAGTCTCCCCAGCTGGAAATGTCATTGGCTGTTAAAGTCTTGTGTTTCTTATAATAAATTGACATATTGATAACACTGAACCTTTTATAATGTTCTTAATTACATGTTGATGCATACTTTATGCATATATTTATCATCAAACTGTGATAACTGTGACTAAATCCAGTATATATATGTCTGCCATATGTAGCCACCCCTCAAAAATTCCTGCCCCCTTCTCGCCACCCCATCAATATTTTTCTAGATCCGCCCCTGAGTACAAGAGAGACATTATACTCAGGAAATCACACTTACCTCTTTCCTGTGGTTAGTTGGGCAGGAGGGTCAAACCAGCTTTAGTCTTTATTACTACAGTATAAAATGTTATGGTACTAAAGCAGTTAGAATAAATCATGACCATAACAAACATTTACAGGAGGTTTCCATTGTGATACTGTTAATTTTGGAGCACACTGAGTTTTTGTCTTTCTAAATTCACTGCTACTGAACTTGAGATGTATTTATCAGATTTAATCAGTTCTTTTGAGCAATATTGTAAGGTATGGAGGAAATAGAGGACGATCTGATTGAGATCTACATTAGAGGGATGATAAGGGTACTTGTGTTGTTCTCTTCAGGGTTTATGAGCACAGCTGTTACCATGATGATTGTCACAGATATGCTGGAACAATGGCTTCCATCACTCAAACGATCGCAGTGCTTTTTCAGTTGGAGAATGAATATGTCTGTACAACAAGAGTATGTCAGTAGGATGACTGAGTGCTTACAGAGCATAAAAGCATCTCGCCATTGTTTGGAAAGAGAGACAAGCAGCTGTTGAAGTGCCTTGTATTCATCTGCAACAATATTACACTTCAAAAAAAGATTTTCTTACTTAGGATATTTGTCTTGTTTTCCAATACAAATATCTAAATATCTTATCACAAGATACATTTACTTGACGGGCAAAATGACTCAAGGTATTTTACTGACAAATTGATCAGAATAAGTTTTTGGATAATACAAGAATTAATTAAATTCATTTTGATGAGGTTTTTCCATACAAACAGGCTTAATAATTTTGCTTTCCAAGTAAATGTAATTTTTTTATATATAGTTTTATGAAATCACATGAAATTATTTGTAACTCCTTTTTTTTTAAATCTTCTATCACAAGTACTTTTTCACTTATGGGGAAAAAAATATATTATTAAAAAGGTTTCTGTAAATCCAGTGCATTCCAGCAACATGATAGACACTAAATAAGTGATGTTAAAATGAAGCACGAATTACTGCTGTCTTTCAAGAGTTAGTCAAGCTCAAAGTCTGTTCATTATGGATACATGAATAGAGTCTGGAATAACCTGATGTTTACAGTCTGTTTATAGTCTGTAGCATATAGAAACCAACCACTGATTACTATCTGCAGCTGATGCACTATTATCCTCTTGATAACTTGTTAAGGTCATAAAGACATGGTTCAGTTAGAATCAGACTAGCACAAATGTTGTTGATCTCTGTGAAAGCTTGTTTCATATGGAAATATGGGTAGCACTTTATTTTACAGTCCTGTTCCTCATGTAAATACTATGTACTTATTATAGTAATTACAAGAACTATGTAATAACTAGGTACTAACCCTGAACCTACCCCTAAACCTAACCCTACCCCATGTAGTTACCTTGTGCTACCAGAACTTCTTAGATAAATACACTGTAAGTTCACTATAAGTACATGTTAGTACACGTACTGTAAAATAAAGTGCAACCGAAATATTTGTGCCAAATTACATATATTACATTATGCACTTAAACTATGCACGTTGTATTCAATTGTCTATGTGGATTTTGAAAATGTTGTGATCCAACATCAGAGTCTTACAGTTGCTCAACATCTGCTACATAAGGAAAGCTGCAACAGTTGAGTGCATGATGTTTATCCAAGTGTTTGACGTGAATTTGTACACACTATATACTCATGCTATTTATAAGAAAACAAAAAACAAACATGGAATTAGGACGCACCTACAACAGTCTTCCTATATGTATGCAAATAATTTACAAAGACGAAATAGATCTTGCAGTATTCTTACTTGATTAATGGCGCATAATGATAATCCATCCGTATCATTGTCTAGTTACACATCCTAAAAGAGCAGATCTGGTTTGAGTCACACACACACACACACACACACACTGATGATTGGACTCGTGGCACTCTTGGTGAACTGATGGCTTTCCAGCTGAATGTAAGGCAGAGTTATAATTGTGTGTGACAAAAAAGCAACAGACAGTGTGTTTTTATTGTGTGAATGCTTTTAGCAGTTACACCTCTTATCTTCAGCCTTGACCTTTTTACCTTTACAAATAATAAAAATTGTAAAACACATGCAGTTATTGTAGATAATGCAAATGAAATGCAGTAAATGGAGTTATTAATATTTTCTCTTTTCCAGCCACAAAGTGTTTCCCCCCGGTGGTTTTGTGGATTTGCTCCGCTATCATGTGTTGGGAGTCTGTCTTTTGCTCTTGGAGAAGCAGAGTCCTGGCTGGCTCTTCAATGATTTATTCAGCTTCTCCTCTTTGACCTGCTCTGGGCTTGTTTTTAAAGTCTTCTACAACCTTCATTTACTTTCAGAGACCCAGCAGGTGTTTCAGCACAAACTGTCTTCTCGTGTGATGGGTTTCTTCATAGAAAAAAAAGCTTAAAGTGTTAAATTAATGTTAATTTATATATAAGTTATTTGATATTTTAAATAATCTTATTTTAAGTGTTCTCTTTTTAACAAAAATATAGTTTGTACTGTATTTGTGTCATTTCATCTTGTGTGCTGGTGGGTTTTAAGGCACTATTTTCACTTTGGAACAATATATATGATAAGTATTTGAATATATTTGAGGTTTTCACAACACGTGTTGTCTTCACACTTAATGTTTTTCTTACAGGACTGTTATGTTGTGCCATTCTCTTAGAATTTCAATAGGCAGAGGCTAAATGAAGGAAGCTGTAGTATGTAATTCTACCATCAGAAGGTCCTCCAGAAGAACTGTTTACCTCTATCACCTTACTTATTACAGAGTTTGTGAAAGCAATCATGTCTTCTATAAAAGTCCTGGTTAGATGTGACCTGTCACTGACAGGGCTGCTGTAGACTGATGGCAGAGATGCTGATGTCTGCAGATGTTGTGTCTAATGCTGATGCAGCTATGGAATTCAGTCCACTGACAGCTTCACCTTAGCATAAACTTCTACTTTATTACATCAAAAAGGGACATGCATTACATGCTTAAAAATAAGGGTTCTTAACTGGCATTGATGTTTTCATGAAGAACCTTTAACTTCCATGAAACCTTTCAAATGCACAAAAGGTTCTTTATACTGGAAAATTTAGATTAAAAATATATATATATATTAACACTTAGAAAAAAGAAAGTTCACTGAAAGGTTCTTTGGGAAACCAAAAATGATTATTTTATGGCATTACTTTGAAAACCCCTTTTTAAAATCTTTATTTTTCAAATATGGTTATTTGGAACATTAATTATACTGCAGATGTGTCTCCTGTATATTTCAGTGAAAGCTTCAATACACTCCTATTATGCTGTAGTATTTCACTTCAGCTTTGATTCATGAATATGTTTGTAGAGGTTAATGTACGTCTTTATGTTCCATAAAGTCATTTGATGTGATGTGAGAGCAATAGGGCTGTATGGCCAAAACAGAGAAATAATAAACAAGCATATTCTCCAGAGCAGCGTAGCAACCATTCGGTCCTTTTGTGTTTAAATTTGCAACTGTTGGCTTGCAGGACCCACCATCAGTCATTCTGTCAAATTAATTCTCACCTCAGAACCTCAAATTGCTTTTTTTTCACTCCACAACTATAATTTCCATAATTTAAAGTTTGTACGCAGACCAGATTATAATCAGTAATTTCCATGATTCTAATAGCAGTCCACCAGTTTCGTGGTTCCTCTGAACAGCTCCATCTTTCACATCCTGGGGCTTGTGCCTGTTTGCAGGAGATTTGCTGTGGCATAACTCACAAACACTTTCTAACTGAGCTTTCGGCCTTGCTGTATTCAGAGAAACTCAGAGAGCCCCAGGCTCTAAAATATGACATGCTTCCACATCACCCAACTCACAGCTGCTCCACCGTGACCCCAAAAGCATCACAAATAAAAAAAATTGTTTCACATCAAATTGCAAGCTGTTCTACTCATAATGAAGAAATCTTTTTTGAAGGGATGAAATATAGTTCAAAATGTCACAAATCTCTCTTTAAACTTTTATTTTCCCCATTTTATTTTAAATAATGCCACATATTTTCTATATGATAAAAGATATTTCGTTATCTTAGTGTTTTGTGTAACTCGGGTATAAAGAGTCTATATTGTTTTATGTTGACTTTAAAATTATGGTAATATTGTTAGAAATCATAATCGTTTTGATGATTATAAAAAGTAATACTCTTTCATCATTGGATAATTATCAATTTGAAGTGAATATAACACACAGGAAAGCTCACAAAGACATTATAGAAGAATTTAAGAGTAGAAGTCGGTGGAACATTTGAAGCATGTGGTGAAATGCATTAGTCTCAGTAAATGAACACACATGCACATATGCACACATATACATGCACACACATTCAGTTTGCTCTCATCCCTGAAATATTCATTCGGTGGCATGATGGGATATTTTGAAGCAGCCATGCATGTTGTGGCAGAGAGCAGACAGATGAAGATTCCTGTGCGTTTTTCTATCAGCTCCTCTTATATCTGTTTCTCACATCATGAAGAACTCGTTTAGGTCATGTGGCTCTGATTTTAATTTTCTGGACTGTTCCAGACACAATCTGGATTCTCCATGAGCTGCCAGCTGCTGCAACCACAGTGAAGAACATCCAGCCTCTGTCAGTGATTCTCACTAACCTGTGTGTGTGTGTGTGTGTGTGTGTGTGTGTGTGTGAGAGAGAGAGAGAGAGAGAGAGAATGTGCAGTTGCATGTGATGTTTTCAGTCCTTTAGGTAGAGAGACATCTTTATTCTTTCTCTTAGACAACATGCTTAAAGGACTAGTTCACATTTGGAGAAATGTAGCATCACATCACTTGCTCACCAGTGGATCCTCTGCAGTGAATGGGTGCCGTCAGAATGAGAGTCCAAACAGCTGATAAAAACATCACAGTTATGCACAAGTAATCCACACCCCTCTATTCCATCAATTAATGTCTTGTGAAGAGAAAGGGTGCATGTTGGTATTAAATAACAAAACTGTCGTTGAGACCTTTTTAACTTTGAACCATTGCTTCTGGCTGAAAATACCAGTCCATAATACATAACGCTTTCACCTGTGAAAGTCATCTTGTCTGAATCGGGAGAAATATCTGCACAGATCAAGCACTGTTTACAAGTGTAAACAGTCCAAATCAGTTCTAAACAAATATATCAGTCGATTTTGATGTGAGAGGACAACAAGAAATTGACTTTTCTCTAAAGGCAAAATTATTATGGATTATGGACTTGTATTTTAGCCAAAAGTGAGTTTCAAGTTAAGACGCCTTAATGGTGTATTTGTTTCTTACGAACACACAGCTTTTCTCTTCACAAGACATTAATTGATGGACTGTAGTGGTGTGGATTACTTGTGGATAATTGTGATGATTTTATCAGCTGTTTGGACTCTCGTTCTGACGGCACCCATTCACTGCAGAGCATCCACTGGTGAGCAGGTGATGTAATGCTCACTTTCTCCAAATCTGTTCTGACGAACAAACTCATCTACATCTTGGATGGCCTGAGGTGAGTACAGTACATTTTAATTTTTTCAGGTTGAACTATTCCTTTAAATGGAGAGTCTGTCTTCATCCTCTAACATTTTTTCTAGTGACAAAAACCCAGTTATCTCTCTTCATATGTCATGAATGATTATAGTCTCACATTGTTCTCAGATTTGTCCAAATACCAAATTCTGCAGTCAAATCTCACACTGCAATATTTCTACAAAGTTAGTATTCGATTAAAACATGAATGACTTTATTACAGTCTCCTTAGCTATGAAAGAGAAATCTCTGAGCATTAAGTTTTATCTCAGTGTTTTTGTTTTAGAAGAGACTTGAAAGTCATTCATTAATTGTAAATGGTAATTGTCATAAATCTAATTTGTCCACTCTAAAGCAATGAAATGTATTGTTTCGTTCATTTGACTGTCTCTTCGGATAAAATCAGGAGGTGAGGACGCTTTGAGTCATTGCTGCCTTGTGACGGCAACTCATACCAATGAGTTCAAATCAGATTCATGTGTCATGACAGATCATGTGAGAGGAAATAGTTCATTTCCAGTATTTGTTTATAGCTAATGAACTAAAACATGTGGTCATTCCAGGTAATTCTTCTTTTTGAATTGTAAGACTCATGATTTGAAGGACAGTGACTGTTTGCATTCACAACATTATATGATGAATGTCCATATTCTGAAAAAAATAAATAAAAATAAAATAACTGAATGGGTATATATATGGGTATATAATACTAAAATTAAAAAAATGTCATGTATCATGAAATAAGGTCTTAATATGACACATGATATAATGGAAACAACACTGTGAACAGAATGTTGCTTATTGCAGTTTATAGTTCTCTATAAATGTTTGTGAAATGCATTGCTTCGATGGGAAGACAATTTGCAGTTTTTTTTAATATATTTTTTTCTCATAATATTAGCACTACTGTGCTCTACAAGAAAAAAATATCTATAATTAATATAATTATAAATTTAAAGGGATACAACCTGTCCGCTCTGACCTCTTTTTTTTTTTTGGTCATGAATTTTAAAGAGGGAAGGCTGCATCAGTTCTCCATCTGGTGTGTTGTGTGATGAATAAAACGCATCATTTCCCACACGGCGGTAGAACATAAAGGCGTAGAGGGAACCAGAGGTTCTACAAGATCTTCTTAAACAAGCTCTAATGAAACATGATGTTCATTTACCCGTTGTATAACACTGTGTGGGAGATGAGGGGAAGAATGAGTTGAACCCGCTGATGTTGCCATTTATTTTCATAAGCTGTTTGCGTTGCTTTAGCACCTAATTCACTGAAGGACTTATGCAAATCAGGTAACAGTGAATATGTGTACATAAAATCTGTGCTGAACACAAGTTGCCCGGCGCAAATCTTATGTCTTCTTGAACTGAGTTGGTGGTTAGTGAGTAATAATATAGAATAATATAGTTATAGTTTAAGTATTTTGTATATATATATATATATATATATATATATATATATATATATATATATATATATATATATATATATATATATATATATATATATATATATATATATATATATATATATATTGGACATCCACCAGGTGCAAATTGTACAGTAAGTCTTAAAAATAGTAATAGCAAATCTCCTCAGGTTGCATCATTCCATGCTTTTTGAAAGTTATGAACATGTTTCCCAGTAACATTAATAGAATGTTGCATAAAGATATCTTGGTTTAGATTGTTCAGAGAACATTCAAATGTAACCTTCAGATCTTGGAAGATATAATGCAATTGTTTATGCTGCTGGCATGCATAGTAGAAAAATGAGGCATTCAAGGTCTTTATTGATTTTTCTCTTTCTCCAACACCCTTTATTGGAATGATCAAGTGTGAGCAGCCCTTCCTGGCTGAATGCAGAACTCAAGGGACTGCCGCCTGATAATAACACACACACACACACACACACACACTAGAAATAAAGGTTAAGTCACATTTGCACCCAATGGACTGCTGTAATGCACATGACTCACCCCTGAGACATGCAAGCTGCTTTAGGTTTCATTTGCATTTATTCCAGTCAGTGATATCTTTGCTGCTTGCTTCTAACATTAAAGGAATATCCAGAAGTGGTTTTAGTTGAAACAGTTGTTACTTTTGTCTCTAAATAAACATTGACATTTTCTGAGGAATATGTGAATGATGCTTGCCCATACAAAGCTCAATGCTAAGTCCGTTAGAAAGGTGTTTCAGATATTTGCACGGCCATTGCAAGATGCTTTTCAGGTTGTTCTGGATAAATGGTTACTAGGGCATTGCTAGATTGTTGTCATGGTGATTTGGATGACTGATAGGTGTTCCTAGGTGGTTGTCAAGGTCCTTGCACATGGAGTCCAAAAATTCTTGTCTGTATTTTTTCCCTGCTAAAAAAATAAATATGACATCATGTTGTGTCAATCACGTTTACACACTGCCTCCATCTATCAAAAAAATGTAGATGGTGTACAATATACTGCGGTTTTCACATCCAAAGCAAGCATTATGAGAGGTGTTTTGACAAGTCAGAGCCACCATACAAGCAAACGCTAAAAATCCAGAATGACATCGGACAAGTTGATCCACTTTGTCTCGCAGCACAAAGCAGTGTATGACAAACATAGTGCAGAATACAGAGAGACAGACTGTGGCAGATGACTGCAGAATACCTTGGAATGATCCCACAGCTCCTTGATAAGTATGTGGAACTCTCTATCCTTTATCCTCTATCTCTATCTGCTCTGGATTGGATGGACCCAATATTTCTTCTTTATTTTTCTCTTTTTAAGAAGAGAGGACAACAAAATCATCCTCACTGCTTGAATAATGCATTTCATATAGTTTTGCAAAATTTTTGGCGATGGATTAATTAATACGCATTGGACTCAGTGTGCAAGGTTTCTGTGCTTAACTAATTTTTTGGATGAATAATACGAAAAAATGCATTTGAACGTTTTAAACTTCACAGTGTTTCAAATGGTTGCTATGATGATAGGATGTTTTGGAATGTTGCTAGGGTGTTGTTAGGTGGTTGTCACAGTGTTCTACATGGTTACTTACAAAGGCATTGCTAGAGTGTTATTAGGGTGTTCTGGTTTTATGCAAGGTTGTTGCTTACTGGCTAATGTCAAAGGAGCACAGCATTAAAAGAATACCAGACTTTTCTGAGTAAATTTCTTAATCACACCACATTTGCAACAAATGAAAGACCAGAAGTCAGTCATTTCTAAGGGAAAGTTGCATGGAGACTTGGAGAAGTTCTGATTCAATTAGTAAGATTTTATCTTAAACACCTGTGTGGCAAGTTGTTTCATTAATTCTGTTGTTTAACATTGCAGCCGTTGGCACTCAATAATATGATCCCTTCCCTATTACTAGCGTTCATTTGTCTTATGTGGGTCACTATCATCATTTATTAGACTATTCAGTATGTCTAATAAATGAACAACACTGATCCAAGCATCACTAATGAGTGCTGCGATTTGTTTTAGACTTCGCAATAGTAGTTGTAGTAGAACAACGCTTGGCACGCATGACCAACACCAGATCACTTTGAATATATCATTAACCTACATTCACTACAGCTCACACTGTTATCTGAATCCTCAGCGAGAGATAGAGAGGGAGGCACGAGCCTGAATACAAATCGGACTCTCCCCTAGACTCCCTGCACATGCACATGCACGCGCACTCGCTGAAGCCGCACTGGAGAGCTGCGCTCGAGGTGAGGGTCTAATCCGCCTGTGGTTTGCACACAGACCGTGAGCGCATCTGCGTGCGCTAATGTGAGGAAACGCTACGCGAGAAAAATCCTGCGTGGGTGTGTAGAAAGACGGAAGAACGAGGACGAGGAGAGAGTGAAGCTGGATCGGCGAACAGGAGCTCCATGGAAAACGCACGCTATGGACACTGCATAGGAATCCATCGCGACGGCTGCCGGGTGAGAGGTAAGGCTGGCTATCCATTTAATCGTGCATGCACCGTGTGGCCGTATGGGAGTGATTCACCGTGGAAGGATTAGTGAGGTTTCTGCTCCATATCGCTGGAAATCAGAAGGACTTGGAGGAGGAAGGAAGGAAGGAGGGTGGGTGTGTGGTATTCCCCAAAGGCTGGCTCTAATTACCCTGTATGACAAAATCCCTTTAGGGTTTTACTTACGCTCTTATTGCTTTCGCATGCATCCCCCACCTTTAATAGCTTGAAATTGCGATGCTGGCGGCTGATGCATGTGGTGATTTGAACCGTGCATGTGTTTTGGGGGTGGCTGAAATCCAGAGACAGGTTCAAATCAAAGATGAGACAGTGGGGCGATAGATGTAGACACACATACAATGTAATCCAGGTGTTTACAACAGTACACCACCAAGAGGATTACACTCCTGATTTATTACTGGGTTGGACAAATGAAGTAATGCTGAGAAGAGAGCAAGGCAAGTGACAGGGTTAAGTCGTGCAACACTGCTTGGTAAGCGTTTATGAGTTTCATTTGTAGAGGATGCACTGAAAGGTGATGTTTGGTAAAACTGTCTTCATTAGCTCACCATTATTCAGGTTTAAAAATCTGTATGGCTTACTTTTAAGGAACACAGAGGATGATAAGACTGCTTATGTATTTAGTTTTTTATAAAATGTAAAATTGCAGATGATTTGAACATTCAAGCTTTTGTTTTGTTTTTGTTTGCGAGTTGTTGAAGTCAGGTGAAGATACTGCACAAGTCATTCTCCATTATAGAATTAGACATGAAGTCAAAGACCTTCAGAGATTTTTTCGTTGCACTTATCTATCACCATTCTTAAATAGCAATCATTCTGAAACCGAATGTAATATGAAAGCAGAGGCAGGCCATCTATATTTTCATACCTGAATCAGAATGGAAAGTCAGTGCAAGCTCTGCGTTGTAATGGAGTTTGTGCCCCCTGGGATCCTACAACCGCTTGACTGTACTGATTGAAGTCAGTACTGATTGAAAGTGTTGTTTGTGGATAGCAGCCCAGTCTCAATTTGTGGTGATCCAGCAACCCTCCGTCTCTGGAAAAGCCCTCCTGTTTGAAGTGGCTTGTTCAGTATATGGGGTTAATTTTAGCCATTGCCTGTGTGTTTGTCAGCCTGGCTCTGTAGAGTATAGAGGGCTGTAGTATGATGCACACAAGTTAGTCATACAAAGCCAGACTTTTGACTGTCAACAAAGTCTGGCCTACTTTGCATCGTATTCCGACCAAAGCCTGTTCAGTTAGTACCATTTGACCACAAGGATAATGCAAAAAAATGGCAAATAATGACAAAAATGATATTTAATATTAATTTATCTTTTCATGTCATGTAAAAAAAAAAAAAAAAAAAAAAAAACGTATATTTGTTACAGTTTTAAAGTTCATGTTTTAGACTGTTACTCGATTTCTGTGTTTTATGTGGGCATTGCATTACATTTAGCACAGACCCACACTTGTACAGTATATAATTAAAACACATTGTTAGACTTTTTATTGTATTTTTGCAGTAACTTACTTGCAGCACTATTTCCAGTAAGTTACTGTAACTACCCCTTTACAATAGCTTATCAATATCAGTAATTAATCATTTAAAAAATAAATGTATTTCACCACACTTACCCAGACATTAAATTGAAAATGCAGATTCATGTTTTTCATCAGCTGAACAAATTTCAGTAACACTGCATCAAACAGTAATGTACCGCAAATTCCCATACAGTAAATTACTGTAAATGGCATAAAACACCCAGAAGTAGTACTACTAATGCAGTGCATGTTACAGTAGTTAACTGTAAAACATATATATATATGTAGTTTACTGGGCTTTTTTGCCGTAAGTAACTGTAAAATTACAGCAAAGTCTAACAGTAGCTATGTCTCATTTAGAAGGCCACGTCCTCCCGAGGTCGCATCCTCTGAAGGTCGAATCCTCTCTAGGATGCGTATACAGAGTGTCCTTAACCCTGAGATTAAAATAGACGGCCTTCGTAGGATGGAAGGAAAAGGAAACAGGAAGTATCACGTTGCTATGCCAACACATAGCGTCGTTGCGTTCTCACACTTGTTAAAGAAAAAAATATTAGGAAAATAATTTCTACATTTGGAAAGTAATTTGAAAAAATAAAGTTTTTACTTGTTTTATTTTATTCAATGTTTGAGGAGCTAAACACTTGTAATCATGTTTACCACACTTGTAATTCAACTTTTAAAAAATGAACTTTAAAATACTTACATTTAAACATGACGTCACCGCTTGTGTGTAGATCTGCCGCTGCCATTTTTCAAATAAACAACTGTTATTTATGGCGACGCAAAGAATTGTGGGTTAGCTGTAGCAGGGAAGGATACACCTCATGAATCCTTCGAATTCCTGTGAAAAAAGGACGCATTCGAAGGTCTCATTCGGAGTGTGCTACTTGCTTTTCTGAAATGAGACAACCTCGATGACGTATGCAGCCTTCGAATGCGACCTTCGGAGGGCACAGCCTTCTAAATGAGACACAGCTAGTGTATATAAAATAAAACAATTATTAAATGTATAAAATATAACTTAAAGTATATAGTAGGCTATATATTTTGCCATATACACAAATAAGTTAACTAACCATGGTGCTCATTGGATGAACTTGGTGCATTAAGCATTTTGATTCCTGATCAATAGATAAAAACTCATCCAAGCTTGAAGCATCTACATAATCATAAAAACATGTTAACATAAGCGAGATTGAGCAAAAGAAAATTATAAAGGATTTAAAAAACAAAACAAAACAAAAAAACAGTTGGAGATACCCAAATTGTTCTTAAACCTTCTTTCCGGTTGACCTATTTTCTTGATTATTTGGATGAATTTACCCCTAGAGTCTTACAGCACATCTCCTTTCTGGTTTGGAGTTGTGCACTTCAGCTTCCTTTTTCCTCAGAGACATTAAAAAGACACACCTTTCTAGACTTTCTAGAAAACCTTCCAGTGTTGCTCAGCAACAAGGAAACGTGTAAAAAAAAAATGCAGGTCTGTCGCTCTTTTTTTTTTTTTTTTTTTACATTATCTGAGGACTTGCACACTGACAGATGTAAAACGTTGACCGCTGTGAGCGTAAGGCGCACTAAAAGCCGAGGCATGTACTAGATGCTTTCTGTCATAGAGCTTTAGTGCCTGTCTTCATGTGATATTTATTCTCCTGTCCTGAACTCTGAGGTTTACAGTGTGATGTTGAACAGACCTGCTGACAAAATGCTGCTCTGCGGTTCACTGTCCATTGAAAGTCCAGTCTTAGAGTTCTGGCTAGGTTTTGACCATCTGTTCGTAAATTAACACTAAGGTAAAGGGGCTTTGTAAGTACTAATTAGATTGTAACCTGCTACAAATGGTTGCATCATTTGTTCTTAACCCAGTAGTTAATCTTTTGGGTCATAAACTCTCTGTAAAGTAAAGAGTAACTAATCACTAAATACAACATCTACCTTAATTGATCTAACAAGCGGCCTAATCTAGTTCACAAACATCAAGTCTTGTATTTCAGTGGACCATTTATAATTGAAACCTTTTTGGATCATGTAACTGTCAACAGTAATGCAATAATTGTATATTCGGGAAACACAAGAATAGCAAATATGTAAATAATAAATATTTTATATTTGCAGATTTGGGGCAAATTTAGTTTTGGAGATCAGGCACTAACAATTCTTAGGTTAGTTAACAAAATATGTAGTAATTATAAAACTGTGTGTGTGTGTGTGTGTGTGTGTGTGTGTGTATATATTCAAAAAGGTTGTGACTGTAAAAAATGTGAGTAAAAACTAAATGGAATAATTTACAAATCTCATAAACTTTAATATTTTATTCACAATAGAATATAGATAACATATCAAATGTTGAAAGTGAGAGATTTTGAAATGTCATGCCAAATATTGGCTCATTTTCATTTCATGAGAGCTTCATATTCCAAAAAAGTTGGGACATGTAGCAATAAGAGGCCAGAAAAGTTAAATGTACATATAAGCAACAGCTGGAGGACCAATTAGCAACTTATTAGGTCAATTGTTAACATGATTGGGTTTAAAAAGAGCCTCTCAGAGTGGCAGTGTCTATCAGAAGTCAAGATGGGCAGAGGATCATCAATTCCCCCAATGCTGTGGCAAAAAAGACTGGAGCAATAACAGAAAGGAGTCAAGTTTGGAAAACCATACTGGATGCCTGTGATCTTCGGGCCCTTAAACAGCACTGCATCACATACAGGAATGCTACTGTAATGGAAATCACAACATGGGCTCAGGAATATTTCCAGAAAACATTGTCGGTGAACACAATCCACTGTGCCATTCGCCGTTGCCGGCTAAAACTCTAAACATGATCCAGAAGCGCAGGTGTTTTCTCTGGGCCAAGGCTCATTTAAAATGGACTGGAGAATATTCAGGAGAATATCCTTCAGACTTGCAAAGACAAATAAGTTATTATAATGGAGTCTTCTAGCTCCTGACCTGTTCTTTCTTTCTCTTTCATGTGAGAAGAATAAAGTGGGAGTGTGAAAGAAGGAACAGAGCAGAAAGAAGAGGGATCTACAATGGCAGTCGAAGAGAAGCCTGCTGCGAAGAGCAGTAGCTCCATTCTACCATGTTTCCTATTTGTGGAGGTGAGTTATCCTAAAGCCTTAACCCATAACCACAATCCAGAGTTTATCAAGTTAGATCAGGAGGTTTTATGAACTCTGAATGGGCTCACAGTTAAAGATGTGATGGTTATGAAGCTCTGATCAATCCTATCAATGATATAGAGAGAAGCTGCCCTCCAGCTTTTTTGATTTGTATTGATTCAGATCAGTTTAACATGTGCTGTTGCAGGTCATAGTTAACCCTACTTGAAGAAAACAGACCACATTGTCTTTATTAAATGAATAATAAAAAAAACAGATATACATTTCATTTTTCATTTAGAAAAGTAAATGTGGTCCGTTCTCTTTCACTGTCTATATGGACAAATATAAACATATTTAATTACATTTTTCTATTTTTATATATTTTATAATAATTTATATAATTCCTATTTTTTGACAGCAGCAGTCATATATATATATATATGTATGTATATAAATATGTTTGTGTGTGTGTGTGTGTGTGTGTGTGTGTGTGTGTGAGACCCCGGACCACAAAACCAGTCTTAAGTGTTGGTTTTCTGAAATTAAGATTTATACATGCTTTCTACTGATGTATGGTTGGTTTGGATCAGACGATATTTGGCTGAGATGCATCTATTTGAAAATCTGGAATCTGAGGTTGCAAAAAAAAAAATCATTCTACTGATAAAATCGATTTGTCCAAATGAATTCTTAGCAATACATATTACTAATCAAAAGTTACGTTTTTATATATTTATGGTAGGAAATTTACAGAATACATTCATGGAACATGATCTTTACTCAAAGCTGCAGTAGGTAACTTTTGTAAAAATATATTTTTTTACATATTTGTTAAACCTGTCCTGACAGTAGAATATGAGACAGATAATCTGTGAAAATCTCAAGCTCCTCTGGCTCCTCCCAGTGGTCCTATTGCCATTTGCAGAAACTCCATCGCTCCCGGTAAAAAATAACCAATCAGAGCCGCGGTCCGTAACTTTGTTTGTGTTCAAAATGTAGAAAAATGAACATAATAAGCGAGTACACCATGAATCCATTTTCCAAACCGTGTTTTTGGTTTGTCCTGAATCTAGAGCGTCAAAAGTTACCGACTGCAGCTTTAATATCCTAATGATTTTTGGCATAAAAGAACAATGGACAAATTTAACCCATACAATGTTGTTGTTTTTTTTGGCTATTGCTAAAAATATACCCCTGTGACTTAAGGCTAATTTTGTGCTCAAGGGTCGTGTATATGAATGTATAGCAGTCATAGTGTATATAGAGTTTTTTTTACATATTTTTCTTTTGTGCTGAGATATAATGTTATTATTATTTCTATGATTCAGGTTAGAAATAATTAATTTCTAAATGTTTCATTGTTTGTTTCTTGAAGGATGGAAAGATAATGGACTGAATTGTGTGTGTGTGTGTGTGTGTGTGTAAATGTCACGTGCGCATCACAAACACATCACTACACTTGCCTCCTCTGTTGTTACTATGGATACCAGTCAGCTGGATCTCTATCCTGAGTGATAAAAGCTTCTTCTTTTGCTGTATCCTTTTTAGATGCTCTCTCTCTCTCCCACGTGTACATTTTCTCATTACTGCTTTGTTGCCGTAATACGCCCGCACATGCATTCACACATATACAGTATTGTGCTCTTGTAGCATGCATATATATATATATATATATATATATATATATATATATATATATATATATATATATATATATTTGATAAGCCACAGTGATGTATTTATTTATTGTGTAGCACACTGAATGATTGCCATGACTCACTTCAGCAAGGAAAAGCTGAGAATATGAAAGAAACATAACACAGCCAGTTATACAACATAACAGGGGAAATCTAGGGCCTGGCCCTTTCAGTGCTTCACAGAAAGAAAGAAAAAGATTGTCAATAAATATTATAGAATTAATAATTTGTAGAAATGTTGAAAAATGTTCGTCCTGGTCTTTTATCATACTATAAAGCAAACGGTGACCACGAACACACACACACACAAAACAAACAAAAGCAAACAAACACAAAAGTAGCATGAGCATTATATCTAGTCTTCACAAGTCGAACAGTATTTTTGTGTGAGTCTGTGAAAACCATTATTCACTGACTGTCTTTCACTTTATCCCAGTGTCAGTGATTATGTCAAATATAGTAAAGTTTAAAATATGATGACAAAATTGTCATTTTTATGAAATTGTGGCCTCAAATTTGCTTTGTACCGCCAATAAAATCCAGCAGAGGGCACATCATTTCAGCAGGTGCTTCAGTGACTTTGAAGAGAGTTAAAACTTTATTCACATCAGTTTGGTTTATACTTAAATTAAAAATATGAGGTGAAATCATTAAGTTTATCAATGGATATGAAGGTTTGTTTGTGTGTCTCTGTGGGTCTGGTTTTGCTTATATTGTGGTAAGCAAATACCCGTAAAGATAGTAAAGCCTGATATTAGCTACATTGTTATGTTGAGGGCAATGGTTTAAAGGGGGCTTTAAAAGCATTCAATTAAAGTAAAGGTAAAACATCTCTCCATCAGTGGATCATTGGTAGTGAGCGATGACCCATCTAGTCTCTCTGGCTCATTTGACAGCAGCATGGAGATCTACAAACGTGCTGGAAAATGAAAAGAATAAAAAAAGAAATATTTTTAAAAACGAGTTTACCACTTGAACTGGCAGGTCGCAGATGAGCATTGTTGGAGCTGTGCAGTTTGACTCCGTAGGAGGATAAAAGACCAACAGCGGGAAGGCAGAGAAACAGTGTTGATCTTGATGGATAAAGGAAGAGAAGAGAAGACTTGTAGAAAGAGAGGAAGAACGGCACAACTTGGCAGCGTCCTAAATGACTTGAATTTGCTGGAGTGACTTCACAGCGGGATAATGTTTATTTACAGTACACCTGCTGAAACACAGGCTGTGGTCTCTTAACAAGCCGCTAATTGTGAAGCAACAACAAACCTGTTGAACCATTACTTGTTTTGTGCAGTAAATGCTTGAATTATATTTTATTTAAGACTGTTGGATCTATATCTATCCGATCTGATATAGGTTTACTGCTCTTAACTGGTGTAAGATGGTATCCCAAATTTTTACCAAGCTGGTTTTCAGCTAGAAATGTGTCCAAAACCAGCTCCGCCTAAAGATATTTGCAGGGCAGCTAAAACTGTATTTATTAAAGGGTTAGTTCACCCAAATATTAAAATTATGTCAGAACCGAAAGAGAAGACAATGCTGAATAAAGTCGAAATGTTTTGTTATTTTTGGACCAAAATGTATTTTTGATGCTTAAACAAATTCTAACTGACCCTCTGATGTCACATGGACTACTTTGATGATGTTTTTCTTACCTTTCTGGACATGGACAGTATACCATACACACAGCTTCAATGGAGGGACTGAGAGCTCTCGGACTAAATCTAAAATATCTTAAACTGTGTTCAGAAGATAAACTGAGGTCTGACTGGTTTGGAACAACATGAGGGTGAGTCATTAATGACATAATTTTCATTTTGGGGTGAACTAACCCTTAAAAGATCATATTTTTGTGTCTGTTCATGATAATAGAGTACAAGTAAATGGAACATGGCATCCTTTGGTGCTGTTTAGTTCAGCTCATCAGGCAGAATAAAAGCCCTTAATGAGCTATGAATAAGAGGAGAGATGAGCTGTCACTCAAAGGGCTAGACAGCCTTCAGTGTCTGCCAGCGTGAAGAGAGACAACTCTAAAAATACTCTGACAGACTTGACTGATTTCAGGCCCATTAGAGCTGAGACTTTTGAATGAATTTCACAGTCCAGCTGCAGGATGCTCTTGAACCCTGAATCAGAACGGGGTCAAATCTCCAGGGAGTCGTACCTTCCCAAACAGGCTGTGAAACAGATCTTCGGTTCACCACGTTCTTCCCGAAATAACAACACATCTGTCATCCTTCATTTCTGAGAGCGGTGAATCTTGTCCTTTGGAAGTCTCTCTCTCTCCGCTGTCCTCTAAACACAATCAAGCGTGTCCTTCGCAGCGCTCCTCCAAACCGTGGAGTCACCTGTCAGCTTTGCTTACAGTGATGCTGTGGTTAATACGCTGAGGGTCTCTATTGATCTGTCTCAACTTGTTTGCTGTATGTGCCACAATATAGAAGTGCATATATTACAGAGCAAATATTCATAAGCATCTGTGACACATATTAACCTGTCGTCTTTTGCTCATGTCTTCCACATCTATGCACTCTTTACATGAGTTTAGCACAGCAGATGTACTCCTACAGTAATGTCTCCGGGATACATTTTAGACTGCTCTGAACTTTTATTTCTTGCTAAATGAGATGATGACAGCAGATTAATGTTGATTTTAGCTTGCTGTGGAGAAACATGTTGCCGTATGGAACATCCCTCATCCTTCTGCTCTCTAATTAGACTTTGAGTGAACACGGAGTGATTCTGGCACAGTGCGTTTAATGATCGCTTCACAAACTCCTGCCAAATAAAAGCAGCATTCTCCAGTGAGATACTATTTTAACATTTGAGCTGAATATTTCCAATGAATGATCAGATGTGCATGTTAATAAACTACACGTTTGGTATGTGTTCACATACTCATGATATTATGGAGAGAGCAAATATTGTTTACTAAATATGTACACTACTGTTTTATAAGATTTTTTAAAAAGAATTCTCTACTGCTCACCAAGGCTTTAAAAAAAATGAAATATTGTAAAATATAAGTACAAATGAAAAAAAAAAAAAGTTTTCTGTTTTAATATATTTTAAAATTTGATTTTCATTCTCGTATTCTAATTTGATACAATAATCAAGTAATTAATACATTTAATTAAATCAATGTTGAAAACTGTGCTGCTTAATATTTTTGAATAAAATAAGTGTTATTTTCTTAAAACAAACTCTCCCTCTCTCTTTCGTATGTGTGTGTGTGTGTGTGTGTGTTTCACACATTACATCATTAGTGAGTTTTGTCCCATGGTTCACCACGAATCATCTTTAAAGCTCCAGTCTGTCCCCTGGTGGACACTTCCAGCATTGTATTACACCAAATGCAAGATCGTTCTTTTATCTGCTTTATATTTCCTGTGAAGCTCCTTTATAACATTGTGTGTTTTTAAAAGCACTATAGAAATAAATACATTTCTGCTTTGCTGTTATAATCTACAATTATATTCAGGCTGTATTTTTAGGAGACTAAGTGTTGCAGAACATTTTAACCCTGCAATGTTGTATTCTTCACCATGACAGTTAAATGCAACAGTATTTGAAAGGGGTTGAAAACACTTGACTGAGACATGGGTCAGGGTGTGTGTGTGTGTGTGTAAATGTGGCTGTCTGTGTGGGTTGAGAGATCAGGGTGAATAATCCAAGTGCATTTTTCATGCTTCAAGTACTCAGGAAACAAGGATTATGCACAGAATAAAAAACATGTATTGTTTTATACAGCGTCCCCAAAATGCATTTGGACACATGTCACAGTTAAAAATGTCATCTTTTCTCAGAGCTACTACTTATTATTGTTCTTACTCTGTCTTTTAGTGATTTTATTTGATATATTTTTTTAATCTAGTATAAATTCATGCATCGAGTAAGGCTGAGATTGAATTAAATATAAGCACTGCATGTGTTAAGGGTTCAATTAAAGGGGAACAGCTCATGATCCAGTGTTTTCAGCGTCTCAGAGCAGATCTGGTTCACAGTAAATGCTGCCCTGCACAAACTCATTTCTGCATTTGATCGGAGTTTGGATCGCTGTAATGTGCATTTGGGAATGCAAAACATAAAAAACACAATAAAATCTAAAAGCGATAAGGTTTTAAAATGTTTAAAGTTGATTTTCTATACTCTTTTTCTATACTTTTTTTTACAGTGATATTCCAATAGTAATATTAAAAAGCAGCCCTATACTGCATTTATTTTCTAAGTTGTGAGTAAAGCAATGATTGTTGAAGTATGTTCGAAGAATGAGTTTTCCTACAAATCTGCATGCTTTTTTCTATGTAATTAAAACTTTCTGAATGAAAAGTTTCTTAAATTCTCATTTTATTATTTTACAGTAAAATATTATAATAGTAATTTGTTGTTGTTGTTGTTTCATTTGGTAGTAGGAATAGTATTATTTGCCATACTGATATATAACCACAAATTATACAGCCCCACAAAGCAGCAGCAAACCTGTTTTTTTTATATTATTTTATTATCAGAATAAGTAGATTTTATTTTTAACCACATTATACAGCCTTAAATTGTAAAAATGCTTTTCATTTCTTTTTTTCAAGGTTGTAAATAAAACAAAGATTATCTAAACATGTTTTACAAGATAATACAATTTCAGTTTTTCTACTTTAAAATAGACCTATCACTTATAAATCAATGTGTTACTTGCCGTTTGTGTGTGATTCAGTGTTTTTTAGTTAGTTAATCCGCGGTTAGCTTGTGTCAGAACGCGTTGTCTTTATTTAGTAGAGGTTGAATGAGAAACACTGAATGAAGGCGAGCTTCTTTTGAAAGTCGTTAATGAGTGTTCACACCCTCGTTGTGTTTCACACTCATCCCAAATGTCACTTGGGCACACGCGGACACACGCACGCAGCCGAGCCAATTTGTGTCCGCTCAGGCTCCAATCCCCGCTGACTCTCGCCGCACCGGTCCCCGTTTCCCTCTCTCCTCTCGCTCGCTCTGTGCGGATCTCCTCTCCTCGCGGAAGAACAGCATGCAACGCTCTCAGTATCACGAAGCCGGAGCGTGCGCGCGCGTGCGTCTCTGATTGTGCGGTCGCGCGCTGGCTGTGGCGGAGCGTCTTGTTCTCTGGTTGTAACGCGTGGATCATGCTTTATTTTCAGCTGGTGATCATGGCAGGCACCGTTCTCCTGGCGTACTACTTCGAATACACGGACACCTTCCCCGTGCACATCCAGGGGTTCTTCTGCTTCGACAAGGCGTTCTCCAAACCTTACCCCGGACCGGAGGAGAGGAGTAACGTACCGCCGGTGCTCGTGTACTCTCTGGTAGCCGCTATTCCCACGATAACCGTGAGTAACCTGTGCCTTTCCTTCACTTCTCTGTGTGCTTGTGGGCAGTGAGGATCAGCCTCAGCTTGGGTGATGAAGAATGAATCATTCATTATTCATTATAGGCCTAATATTTTTTTGTAATATTTAGATTTTATGTAACATTTTTATAACTTTATTTATTAATAATAATAACTATAATAATAGTTATTATTTTATAGTCAAATTTCTATGTAATCAAGTAATTTTATCAAACAAGCACACTGACAAACTGTGAAAAAAAAGTAATAGTAATATAGCTAAAATCAGGTTTGATTTATATAAAGTTCTATATTTTAGGACTACTATTATCTATTATATATTTTATACATAATACATTTTATGTATGAATAATATATATGATGTATATATTTGTAGAAATTGTGTTGTGATATTATTTACAATTTAATTAAACCATTCTAAACACTCTAAAAAAATCATTATAGTAATGCAAATATAATCTAATTCTCATTACCATAATAGATATTCATTCTTTAAATTGTAAAATATTTATTAAATGATAATAAAATTAAATATTTACCATTTAAATGTATGTTTTCTATTATAACAAAAGTGTAATGCATAAATATAACATGCATTATAATAAATTAGTTCATAAATAAAATTGTATAATGAGAATCTACTCTGGATCACAATTATTGAGAAAGAAAATGTAGAAAATTCTGACCATATTAAAAGAATAATAATTTGGTAGACTGTTATCATCATGATTTCACGTTGTCTAAAACAACTTTTTGGATAATTTAACAATTTTTTTTAAATAATTCTGATAATTTTATGACCTGGAAAGTCTTTTTTGTGTAATTTACAATGTGCCAGTACTTATTTAATCACCGGCTCTAATTTCTCAATAGTTTCTCATAGACAGCAGTGAGATTAAATAGAGAAGGGTTTGTTTTGTCTTGTGTGCTTCTCAGATGTTTCTCACTCCAATTATCTAACATCTGTCTCAGCTGATTTTTTGCATTGGTTTAAAGTTTGATGCCTCAGAATAATTAGATAAACCTTGACTTAAACTAAAAGCTTAATCCTTAGTGGTGCAATTAACTCGACCTTAGGGTATTTATGGGGAAACATCTGAGATCAAGTTAATAAGATGTAGCTCCAGTGAGGCAGCTGTAGCTGGATGTGAGGGGTTTGTAGGTGATGCTTTTACTAGTGTCTTCCTGCCACGTTGTGAACCGGAGGCAACAGATTGCAGGACCGCATGTATCTACCTCCCTGCCTTTCTGAGTCTGTCAGAGCCGTGTGGTTCTTCTAGTGTGTGTCTGTGGGCCAGCAGTAGATCTGAAGCCTGGAGAACAAGCTTCATGTTGAAGCGCGTGTGAGTGTCCTGGCAGAGCAATAAAAAAACATGCTAACACAGAAAGTACAGCCAACTGAAGATGCATGAAATGGAGGAGTTCTGTTAGATTCGTAAATAAGGGAAAGTGAAAGGAATCGAGCAAGGCCTAGAAGCACAGGCAGAGGCTCATTTGGAGATGTTATGATGGATAGAGAACAAGAGAGGGAATGAAATGTGCAACATCTGGTGCTTTCGTCCAGCGGGACACGGTCACTTTCTGTTCAACACAGAGTCAGACGATCATCCATGTCCACATCAGACTCTGGGGGTCTCAGGCTCTTTAATTAAACTGGTCCATCATCAGAGCTGTTCGCTTCATCACAGACCACACAAGGAGACAACACTGATTCATATTATATATGTATTATATGTTATAATGGTCAGTCTGTCACTGAAAATGCAGTGCATCATTTATCAATTACAGAATTTGATCTGTATATATCCTTATTGCTATAAAATAAATCTACATAAAAATAATGTAAATAATGTAATGTAAATAAATATATTACATAACTTTGTTTATTATATATATATATATATATATATATATATATATATATATATATATATATATATATATATATATATATATATATATATATATTGTTTTGCAAAAATTGAACAAATGTAATATAAATTACACACACACACAGTGTATATATATACATTTTTTTTTTAATTCATTTTTACGGTTTTCCATTATTATTATTATTATTAACAATGAAATTTATAAATATATAAAAAATGTATAAATAAAATAACCACTAATAAAGATCCAAAAATTATTATTATTATTATTATTATTATTATTATTATTATTATTATTATAATTATCATCAGTACCAACAACTGTCATAATACTTATATTGGTACTGTGAAAATTTCAATACTATTTTAATATATAATAATAGTGATGATGACAATTATCTATCTATATAGTTTATCTATCGAAAAAAGTCAATCAATAAAAAACTTAAAAATAAATCAAGTGTGAGCATGATATGATGACATTAAGATAATATTTCTTAAGATTAAGAGACATATTGTTTGGATCTTTATCAGTGGTTTTATTCATTTGTTTATTATTAATTATAAATGGCATTATTGTTAATACTAATAAATAGAGCAAGAAAGCTCCATTCTTTGGCAGCATAATAATCAGAAAAAGGAAAAATTTTATATCTCTCACTGTCTCTCTGTGATTTTGATTCTGTGAGTGTTTTCTGTCGTCTTTAGTAGGTTCAAGCTGTAACCATTGAAGCCTGAATGACATTCAATGTACAGTCACTAATACTGTGACTCTGCTCATCTCTCACCTGATGCTGTTCTGAAGAAGCCTTGGCATTATTAACTTTTCTAAAATCTGATCAGAAACCATTAGACAGAAAGCTTCAGTTAATATCTTGTTTGCTTCTAGAGCTTGCGGGACGGGTCAGATGTGAACGCATGTGTGTTTGTGACATCTTGAGCCCTGCATCACTGAGAGCTTTGATTAGCTGCTAAGATGAATTCAAGCAAACACTGAGAGCCCTGAAGCATTTATTTCTCAATAGTCCAGAGAAATGGTTTTCTCAAGGAAATATCAAAATAATAATTCCCTCTGATTCACATCCACTCACACATGTTGTGTAATTCCTACTGAGAGCAGCGAGATGTTGGTTCAATCTGGTTTGGTCTCACAATGCTGATGTGATTTGCATTAGTTTTTTTTTTTTTACAACTTTCAGCTCTGAAATGAGTTTTCATTCCCAAACAGTCAGCTTGTTAAGTCATTTTCATCTTTACCATCTACTGACTAATCCATTTAATATAACGACATATTAAATATATTCCATTTATAGTCAGATTTTTGTCTAATTGGGTTTGCATGGCTTACAGATACAAGTGCTTAATAAATTAATTTGTAGGTTTTATTTATAATAATTCTAAAGAAAAATTGAGTTTACGTAATTTTTTACTTTATTTAAATTTGATAGATTAAGAAGTGAACCGTTTTTAAATCATTTATTTGTTCATAATAATATTAATATTATGAATAACTCATATTATTTATATTTTACGTTTTATTTTTAAATGGTTGTATTATAATAATTATAAAAAATATATATTTTAATTGTATTTTGTAATTTAAATTTGTATTTTTAAATTTTATTTAAAAGACTATGAAATTATCAAGATGTAATCATTCAATAATATTAAGAATAATACATATAAATTAAATAATAAAACAAATTAAATACTTTTCTTAAATGATACATTTTTAAGGTTTTCTTTTTTTTTTTTTTTTCACTGGGGACTTTTCTGAAAGAACTGAGAAACCCTGTCCATGCAAAGCATTTCAATGCCATGACCAGCTTAAAGAAATTAACGTCAAAGTAAAGATACCTTTTTCTTTTTTTTTTAACAAGAATATCAAAAAAGTATTTTTACATAGACAAACTCCAGCAACAGAAATTACTTTGGTATCACTTTTTTCAGCCAAATAAACAAAGTAAGTTTAGATTCACTCATACAAAAATGTGATTTTATCAAAGGGTTCTGCAAATTCTCTAGTCAATTCTAGCCTAGAGATTAGTATATAATGCAACAGAAAATGAAAGAAAAGTGTAAGAGTGTTTGCGTTGCTGATGATTAATTTGATGGGAATGGAACATGATACAGACTGATGAAAGAAAGCCAGAGATAAACAACAGCTCTGTACCGCATGATCAGAAGAGCCAGACGCTAATCAAAACTAAGTTGTTAATAATTAATGATGTGCTTCTCTAAAAGTTGAAAGTTACAGGTTTTGTTTTCTGAAAATGTGATAGAATGCAATATCACTCACACCAGTAACCTATACTCATATTTACCCCCCCACTCCCCAAAAAAAGAATCACATTTTGTTGTTTGCAGCCTGAAATGAAGATAGACACAGTTTTTGTTTTATTCAGCTGAGATCTTTATAACAGTATTGCTAATACACTAATGATATAATTATCAGTTGTCACTCTATATTTTTGTCAATAATATGCCTTAAGATGATATTTTAATGCTTTAGATGATATTAAATGCAGTTTTATGATTAAAGCTCTTTAGTTTAAAATATTGAATGCAATGCTTTTTAAAACTGACAAAGTGGTGACCTGAACTGTTTAATCAGAATATTTAGAGTTATGTGCTTTCATATCTTGAGGTATAACTATTCTGAGGATGTTAGTGCTCTGCTCGTGTATTAGACAGGTCACTAGATCGCCACACATTCATTTATCAGCCACATAAACCTGCTTTATGTTTCGGTGTGATCCGAGGTGTAAATTGCATGAAAACAGTCTAAATATACGCTTTTGATGGCCAGAGGGAGGACTGGAGAGTGTGGAGATGCACAGTGATGCCACCTGAGAAACTGCAGCAGATGGCACCGGCTCCTCAACATACGCCTGAACTGTGCAGCTCTCCGTCGTGGCATGAACGTCCACTCGCCGCCTCGGGGGAAGAGTCCGTTCAGGATCTGTTTTGTGTCGCTATAAGAGAGATGAAACGCAGTAAAGCAGCTTTCAGGCTTTCATTCTGTTCCATCACACAACCATAGCTTTGTTTTTTATTTAGAAAGAAACTAATGCTTTTATTTAGCAAGTATGCAATAAATTTATCAATATATTGTCCATCTATTTTAATAGAAGAGGATGATTTGTTCCTTTTTTTCAGATATTTAACTGTAATTTTTCATATTTAATTTGTATCAAATTGTAGGGTGGGGTTTAGACATCGATTCCTGCCCTTTGACACTTTCCTTCCCCTATTTGGGAGTCATTGTGCTGTTGAGATCTGCTTTATATTGTATATTTACATTAGAAGCATATGAGCCTAATCATCCATGACAGACTGAAAGCAGATAAGAAAGAAGGATCTAGAAACGCAGCTTTATCTCATCTAATGGTGCATTACTCACTCTTGAACTGATGTTCACAGTCTCACCAAAACACACAGAGAATTAGACGCACATCCTCAATTCACAACATCATCACAGGCGGCTTTTAAAAAAAATATTCACTCAAAAATTGCAAATGCAGTCACGCTTCCTGTGATCATTACACCCCCTCTGAGCTTACTCTTGATGTATGAGTCATATGGACTGAGTGTGTGTTGATCGTTTTGTGTGTGTGCTCATGACTGATGTCACACTCTTGTCAGTCTGTGTCAGCGGTCAGGTGTTAAACTGGGTAATGTGTGAGGTGAATGCAGTGTCCCTGTCTCTCTCTGACGTCTCTCTCCGTCTCTCTGAGTTAAAGGGAATGGATTTGATGTGGTGTTTATGGTCTCTGGTTCTTCTATCACTGTCAGGGAAGCACTTGTATAGCATTACTGCTCAGATGTTTAGTTCAGTGGTTCTCATTTTACAAGTGGTGACCCAACACAGTACTAAAATTATTTGTCATATTCAAGTAAATTAAAATTCTGATAACATATTTCGATAACATAATTTTTTTTTACACAACTTTTAGCATTAAATCACATTTTTAGTTATACATTGTCTTTATAATTTGAGTGTATTTTCTATATATATATATATATATATATATATATATTTTTTTTTTTATTTATTTACATTTTTTTTTTCAGTACAGTTATGTTCTCCAATATATTGGACGTCCCATGCATTTTTTTTTACATGACTTTCAGTGTTCCTTCACTTTTTTTATTATCTCCTCAACATGAAATGAGTAGTTTTAGTTTCTCACTTTTGTAGTTATATAACATCATCTTTATTATTTCAGCGTATTATTGTGTTTAAATTTTCATGCATCCTGTTCCAAATATATTTTTTTTCTTTTCTAAGATTTTTTTTACATTCTTCATAATTTATTTGAATAATCTTCTTATTTTAATTTATTTTAGTCTAATGCATCTCATCCCATCCATCACTTATTTTTTGTTTTACATTATTTGTAATTTGTGTATTTTATTATACATTTTTATTTTATTTCCTTTTCAGTACAAATATGTTCTCCAGTATACTGAACATCCCAGATTATTATACACATTAAGACAAAAAATGGTCTTTTTAAAAGTTTTCTCTCCCAGTCTGTTTTTGAAAAGATTTCTTAACCATTTTTTATGGTTTCATGCTCTCTAAGCCATAAATATATTGCACAAAACCTATTGTGGTCAACACAAACCTCATTTATTGCAAGTGAGCCTGTATTTAATGTAATTTAGGTATTTTCTTTTCCCTTACATAGTTTTGTTCATGGTTTTTAGCTTCTACCATAAACAACAGGCAAAATACTACTACAGTGCATTACTATTTTCATTGCAAACAGACATATTCACACACAGTATAAGTATTTAAACACCTAAAGAAGTGATGTGTGCAACACCTCTTACTTTGCAAAGCAGAATTAATCACAATGGTGAGCTGTTACTCATCTTAACTGTAAGCAGGGAGATCAGAAATAATGAGGATCTGGTGTTGGCATTTGAGAACAGTGTAAATGAGGGACTATTAGCGATTCGTCGGGTTTGAAACGCCTGCTTAGCAAGAGTAGGCGCATGTTTCCCGCACTCGGATTTCAACCAAATGGAGCATCAATAATGCCCAAACAAATGGGGTGGTGGATGTTTGTTGCATTGGTTGTTTCTTCCTCCTCAGATTCTGGCTGGTGAGGTGATGGTGTTTTTCGGGAGGTCGGAGGGCGTGCAGGAGAAGACCATAGTCACAGCCGACTGCTGTTACTTCAACCCTCTGCTGAGACGCATCATTCGCTTCCTAGGTAAAAAAATAAATAAAAATAATTGAATATAAAACCATTTTTACACGTTTTATATTCATTCTTTGGTCTCTGTGCTGTCACTCAGGTGTCTATACCTTCGGCGTGTTTACCACCACCATCTTTGCCAACGCCGGACAGGTAGTAACAGGAAACCAGACGCCTCACTTCCTGTCAGCGTGCAGACCAAACTACACAGCACTGGGCTGCCATTCCAACCTCCAGTACATCACAGAGCGCAAAGCCTGCACGGGAAACCCCCTCCTAGTAGCATCTGCACGGAAATCCTTTCCCTCCAAAGATGCGGCCCTCAGTGTTTATTCTGCAGTCTATACAGTAGTGAGTATAAAGAACCTACAGGTACTTAATGATGTGACTGAATCTCATATAATGCACACAATACAGACAAACAAAAGAGAGCAGCTATACATCTCTGGAGCAATCTCACAAACACAAAGGACACAAAATGTGATTGTTAGCCCATGTTGATGTTTCCTGGGGTTGTGCAATTATATAGTTTTCTTTTTGAAAAGTCAGCAGTCAACCTGCAAAGCTTTGAGAAAGAGCACTTCATATTACTGTGAGTTTCAGTGTTTAACTGGTCTAGTTGGTAGACTGGTATGGCCATGTCACCAGTAAATTATTAAAACTGGTTCAGCATGTTTTTTCTGGTGAATCTGGTTAAACATAAATGTGTTGGTGGTTAAAGTCCAATTCACAATGCACTAAAAGATGCAGACCAGCGAGTACAGTACGTCACTTCTCAGACATTTCAAAATCAACAAACGCTGTTGCAACATGTTCAAGCACCAACCAATGCAAACACACACTGACAGGGATAACACACTGATCAGACAAAACCTGACATTTGTGTCTGTTGTCATTTGTCAGCGTCTGTTGGTGCAGTGTGAATTGCCCTTGAGATTGTCAAACAGGTGCCTTTTTTCTGTTTTAGATTGTTAAAGACCATTTCTAGCATTTCAAACCACAGTTATGAGATATATATATAATATATACATTACACACACACATACTGAGAACTACTGTTTGGGTTTAATAGATTTTCACACTGAAATTTTAAGAATATATTAGAATATATTTAGAATATATTTATATAGAAAACGGCTATTATGAATTGAGTCACACTTTAGTTTGGGGACCAATTCTCACTATTAACTATGACTTTTGCCTCAATAAACTCCTAAACCGTGGCTTATTAGTACTTTTTAAGGTAGTTTTTAAGTTTAGGTGTGGGGTATACTGTATATATTTATAATCTCTTGAAATAATAATGAATCAAACTTGTATCAGTCAGTCTGTCTGTGCTTGCAGATGTACGTGACGTTGGTGTTCAGGACTAAAGGGACGCGTCTGACCAAACCCACACTCAGTCTGACTCTGCTGTGTCTGGCCATGCTGGTGGGTGTGGTCCGAGTGGCTGAATACCGAAACCACTGGGCCGACGTCCTCGCTGGATACTTCACCGGCGGAGCCATCGCTGTCTTTCTGGTGAGAGCGTGAGGAGTGTGATACAACAACACTGAAAGGAAAAGATAATCACATGCAAATAAAAGTAATGTATACTATACATATATGAAAATAAATGCATATACACTACTGTTTAAGAATTTGGGGTCAGTACGTTTTTTTTATTTATTTAATTTTGTTGGGTGGGCAGGCACAATGAATTGGTCTAAAGTGACTGTAAAGACATTTATAATCAGTCCCTCCAGTTTTTAACGATTGTGTGAAAAACACAACATTTAAAAAAGTCGCTTTTTTTGCAATCCTACATAATTTGCCATTTCACCACAAAATGATCGCAAACATTAAGGTCTCAAAAAAAATTTAATCATATCTACTAAGTGAATTAAAACAGTTATTTAACATGTTAATAATGTTTCACTATATTACTGTTTTTGCTGTATTTTCTAATCAAATAAATGCTGCCTTAAACATAAGAGACTACTTTTAAAAGCATTATAAAACCCAGGGTCTCCATCCCTTGCTCCACTGCTTCTTCTCTTGATCTTCACTCTCTCTCCTCTCTCTAGGTGATGTGTGTGATCAACAACTTTCAACAGACAAAGCCCCCACCCCCGCCGGTGCGACCCCAGCGCCCTGAGTCTGTCCTGGGCATGCCCATGGTGGCGCTGCCCTGCGTAGAGAGTCCACTTGAAAAGTTAAGTGGCACTCAGGTAAGGGGTGGGAGTGGGTTAGTGGCAGGGCTGCACACATAAGGGGGATGGATTACGCCCCACCCAGTGGACCCTAATGTGACTCCCGAGACCCACTCAGCCCTCCTTCTCCCTTTACTAGCATGTCCAACCTGCACAACCCAAACACCAACCACAGCACCCTGCAAAACCCACTGATGCTCTGGAGGATTGATCGGCTAAGAGACGTTAGATTACTTTTATAACTAAGAGTAACTAGGACGCAGCTGAATGTTTAGGGCCATTACCTCATTGATCCCTCAGTGGCTTGATGGGAATTATTTAAAGCAGATGTACCTTTACGAAAAAGCAAATGGACTGTGTAGCATGAGGAACTTCAAAGACGGAAGGCCATTAGATGGTGCATTCTGGGAAAAATGAGCACAGTGTGAGTTTCCCTTCATAGGCCACACTCATCCTCCTCACTTTTGAAACTACTTTGCTTTCTTTTCTTCTCTTTGTCACCTCGACCATACAGTCATCCCTTTTCTCCCTCAGTCTTAAATTTTATTTAGTGATGCACCGAAATTTAGGCAACCAAATGGAGGGGTCACCGAAATCATTGACCGAAACAGTGATGTTTAATGTCCGATATCACGTTTTGACTGTCAACATCTTTTTCCTGCACACAACGTTATGAAAGCCTATTCCCGCCACGGAAGAAAAATAAAAATGGTAATAACGACTTACCTTCACAAGTCAGATTTTTTTTCTCAGAATGAAATAATTAAAAAAGTAATCACGACAATCAAGACTTTTTTTTCCTGTAATTCTGACTTTTTTTCTTGAAATTATGAGGGGAAAAAAAGATATAAACTTAAAAGAAAAAAAATAACTTAATTGTGAAACATAAATTCGCAATTGCAAGAAAAAATGGAGAATTATGAGATATAAAAAACAAAAGGTAATTGCGACTTTTTTCTCTAAACTTTTTTTTTTCTCTCAAGAATTTTCTTGAAATTCTGAGGGGGAAAAAAAAGTCTGAATTACAGTTCTGACAAGGAAAGTCTTAATTGTGAAATATTAACTCGCAGTTGCAAGAAGATAGTGAGAATTGTGAGATTGTGAATTTTCAGCTCAAAGTTTTGACTGTTTTTTTTTTTTTTTTTTAGAATTGCGAGAAAACATAATTTGTAGTGTGCATGTTATCCAATAATCGCAATTTTACATTAAACAGAGTCTGAGCTTTCCGTTTCAGTAAATAATGAATTTCGGTGCATCAATCCGAACACAGTTTCCACCTTCCAGTCTTGGTTTCTCATCCTTTCTCTCTCTCTCTCCTCACACTCTCTCTCCCCCCTTACAGACTCCAAGGGGATCTCCATTCACTGAGATCACATGACCATCAGCCTCATCGGTTCCCCGTCCCCCCCGATGTCCTCATACCGTCTCGCTCCATTTCCAGCGAAGTGTAGACCAGCCGTCCCAGCACGTGCACCACTGCGCCGCACACTCCGCGGGACGCTCCGCCGCTCTGCACCGCTCCTACTCGACGCAGGTCTAGATTTCCTCACCTCCAACCCCTCATCCTCCATATTCCTCCATGCTGACAATAGGGCCTCCACAAACCACAAGAAACACTTTTAGAGAGCCTGCTCGGAGATCCCGAACACCTGCATGAAAGCCATAAATCACAGGTAGGCATCTCTGTCTTGCCAGAGAGTTTGTTTGGACTGTGGGTGGAGGATTCGCACCTGTTTAGACCTCTCAAAACCAACCCGACCTACTTCCTGGGGAACCGATGAAGACGTCTTGATCAGCTTTTGGCTGAAATTCTGAACTCTGGCTGCAAATTTTACTGCAGTGTCAGTTTGTATGTAAATACATGCACTGTTTTCTTGGTCTTTTGTTAAAAGCATGTCTATTTTGTTCATTTGGGTTATTATATGTCCTCTTTGTGTTGTTTTGTTTTTCAGACAGAGTTCTTAAATTGCATAAAATGTCCAGGTTTTGGCTTTTACTTTCCTATTGTTTTCTGGAAAATGCTTTGACCAATAGCGTGCAGGTATTGTACATAATCAACCAATCGTGGCGGGATCTACAGAGAATGGTCAAAGCAACGCAAATACACATAAAATAACATACACGTATTGTAAAGAGCAAGTCAATAGGAAAACAAAGCCAAAGTCTGGAAATTTTTGCCAATTTAGAAACCATGGCCTGGACATATCTAGGAAAAAGAGAGCGTGTGGTCACCTTAGCACTGATGGAGTTTCTAAGATATGTTTTTAAAATCCTCACAGTGTACGGTTTTGGCAAAGACATACGTAAAGTACTATTGGTTTGTATTTTGAGTTATTATAGCACTTGGGACATCTCATCAGCATCGGCTATCTGGACGTCCTGTAAGTGCACATCAACCTCGTTCTTGATACCAGCTCTAATAATAATGTTTGGATGCATCATAAGGAATTGACAGACCGAATGACAGACAACCACGGCATTGTTTTGTAATATTTAATATCCGGTTTGTGCTCGCAAGGATTTCTTCACCAGCTAGATGTAATGCACAGTCTGACATGAAGGCTTTTTCATTACTGTCACCACAGGTACAACACAAGGCTTTCAGACAGGAGACATTCTTACAGTTTGTCATCAATGTTCAAACTAAATTCAGTACAACACAATATAGAAATTATTAGATAGAAATCAAAAGATAGCTCGATAAATAGAAATCGCTGTCCGGTTGCACTTATATAAGACCAAACCCATTCCCACTCTTTGGAAACAGCACAGAATGCATTGTAATACAGTGGGACGTTACCGTTTGAAGTTATTTGAGCTATTTGTTGACTGGTTAACATGATGTACTGCCTAGGTGATGAAAGATGAAAGAAAATAGTTGTTTCAGTAATGGTTTGAGAGTTGAAACTTTGATGAAAAATTTAGACAAACATTACTTTCCATTGGAAGAACATGCACTGATGAATAATTGGTAATAAGTCCAGGAAAGTGTTTTAAAGGAATAGTTCACCCAAAAATAAAACAAATTGCTGCAAATGTACTCACCCTCAGGCAATTCAAGATGTAGATGAGTCTTCATCTGATCAGATTTGGAGAAATGTAGCATTACATCACTTGCTCATCAGTGGATCCTCTGCAGTGAATGGGTGCCGTCAGAATGAGAGTCCAAACATCTTATAAAAACATCACAATTATCTCCACAACTCTAGTCCATTTCTTTTGAAGAAAAATATAAGCAAAAGGATAACAGGATACATTTTTCACTGGAGTAAGCGTTAGAATGGATAATGGACTGTTATTTTTGGCCAGAAGCAGCAGTTCAAGTGGTTTAAAGTTAAAATGTCTTGATGGATTTGTTTCTTACAAACATGCAACTTTTCACTTCACAAGACATTAACTGATGGACAGGAGTGGTGTGGATTATTGTGATGTTTTTATCAGCTGTTTGGACTCTCATTCTCACGGCACCCATTCACTGCAGAGCATCCATTGATGAACAAGTGACAATGCTAAATTTCTCCAAATCTGTTCCCATGAAGAAACAAATGAATCTTTATCTTGCATGGCCTGAGGGTTTGTAAAGCAAATTAACTTTTTTTTTTTTTGATAAACTACTCCTTTAAGAAATTAAATTCTGAAAAGAAATTCTGAGCAAATGGTTAAGTGTGGCAGCTAAAATAAAGTATTGCTCAAAGATTCATGTGCTCATGCTTGATCAACTATAATAGATTTTCTACACCGAGGATGTTCATGAGAGACTGAGAGAGTCAATTGCCTGGATGCGTTGTACCATATGTAAGCCAAGTGTTGTGCATTTCATCATTTTATTGATATCTGTTAGATCTGTTTTATTTGACCCTCACACTCTTTTTTTAACTTGTCCCTTTTAGACTTGCACTTAGACTTGTTTTCTTAAAAAACACTAGCTTTCAAATCTTTATGTTTTCTTTTCATTTATTATACAACTAACAAAAGCAAAAAGACCTCTAACACTAGCTTGCTCTATTCTTTTTTCTATTCTATTGATCTTTTTTTATATTATTTAAAAATCCTTTGCTATGCGTACTGCGTTAATTGCTAATTGAGTCTTGTATATCATTGCTCTTTTAAGTGTGATGAAAATGTTAAAATGGATGTTATTCAGATTTTTAAAAAACGTTTGCTTTGAATTACATTTCTTTTCTAACTTAGTGTTTACTTAGACTAATTGTTTGGGACTGTAAGTAAGCTGTGTATACAAATCGTGTGTACTTTTATCAGATGAGTGTAAACGCTCAACCTTGCTGCACTCCAAATGGATGAAAATTAATGTTTGTAACATTAACTGTAAAATCGAATCTATCTGATGCCCCTCAGCCTTTACATCCCGCCCCCAGGTCCAGCCTCTGCCACATTCTGTGCTACGTACAGTTACTGTCTCCGTTGTAAGAGCATCTACACATGCTAAGAAACACCTTCTCACCATTGAAACACTCCATCAAAGGTGAAGTCTGCAATTTTTTACCACTGGAAAGTCAATTTACAACAGCAGTGGCTGATCTCAAACAGGTTTCCCTCTATAATTGGTCAGCTAAACAGCAAGCCCCGCCCCCAAATCCACGCTATTGGATGTGCCAATGCTGCTGTTTTGAGCTGGTCAGGATTCTCAGAGAAATGGAGCAAGAGAGAGTCACAGCCATACAGTGTTTACACTTTTTGGGCGAATCAAGCTGCGAATGGTTTATTTAGAGTTTGCAGCATTTCAAGACTGAAAGAATGACATGCTTCACCTATAAAAAAAAAACCTGTGATCTGTAGCGCTCGGCTCTCTTATTCCTTCTTCCATACATACAACTGAAAATATGTTTGTA
>NC_039245.1:21183495-21225307 GCF_003368295.1 Carassius auratus | reverse complement strand
TTTTTCTGTGAAGAAAATAAATGTGATATCCTGTTGGACTGTGATTGTTATAATACTGCCAGAATTTTTTTTTCCCAATTTATTTCTTTTTTTTCTTTTTTTTTCAGAATCATGTTTAAGTATATCTTGTAATGCATCACCTTAATGTATTTTCAACTTTTTTTTTCGTCTTACACCCAAGTTAAAATGTTTTATATAATAATTTAAAATTCTTTGGATTATGATACTGACCTTAAGTTTACCATGTAAATATATTTGATGCTAACAAACAAACAAACAGAAAATAAATGGGATTTTTACTTGGTGAACCCAAATATTGTGCTCTATTCTTAAGATATTTAACCTCAGTTTATTTCTGGTGATGTACTATGGTGAAGTAGCTGGATATGATTACTTATCTCACTGTACACTGGTCAGAACATGGCAGACTGACAGCTGCTCTCTCTTGCCAGTGTGGCCTTGCAGTCCACAGGAAGTGCCTGGAAGTGTGCCAGATGGAGTGTGAACACAGGAGAGGCTTCATCTTTGGGATGGAGCTCTCCCTGCTTCCCAGAGAGATCCAAGACTCCGTGCCCTTCGTTGTCCTGCGCTGCACCGAAGAGATTGAGAGCAGGGCTCTTGGAGTCCAGGTAGAAACTCAGTACATTGATATATAATGTTGTGAAGAGATGATGGTGCTTGATAAAGTCACAATCAAATGGAAGTAGCAACAGATCTTTTCTTCTGTATTGTTATGTACACAGTTGTATTGTATTGATATGTATAAGGATATTATATAAAAAAGTTAGGGAGCTTAAATGTAGGACATGGACATGAGTCAGTCTGGAGGCTTTGGTTAGCTTGGAGTTGACTAAGTCGCCTAGTGCTTTAAGTATCTGTAACCGATTTAGAGTTGTGTCGTTGTGCGAGCAGTTTGAAGTAACTGGCATCATACCACCCAAAGCCACCATTACCAGCAAAGTCTGCGTGGCAAAGAAGAATCAAACTTTAAAAAATGAAAAACCTCAATCTCCTTGTCCTTTTCTCTATATCTAGGGAGTTTACAGAATCAGTGGAGCCAAACCTCGTGTTCTGAAGTTATGTCAGGCTTTGAAATCCAGAAAGACCAAAGTTGACCTGGGTGACCTCTCACCGCATGACATCACCTCCGTACTCAAGCATTTCTTCAAAGAGGTAAAACACACACACACAACACACACACATAAAAAAGTACAACTGAAGTAAAGTAAAACAAAAATCTATTCTCCAGTCATTTTCTCATTTCCTAAAACCAAGGCTGTTGCCATTTCTTGAACATTGAGTGGACCAATATTTATTTATTTTTTAAGGCACTAAATAAAAATGAAAGGATTTAAAGAGATTTAAGAGTATAAAGAAAAAGAAGATTGGTAAAAAAAGAAATACATAAATAAAAACAAGTGTTGTAAAGTAATCCATTTGAACATTTTGAACATTTTAAAATACCCACACCTTCACTTTTAATCTAATTCCAATTAACAAATAAGCAAAATAACTTGTCTTGTACAAATGACATGAATCATGTAAATGTTAACCTATATTGTCTGTTATAACAACAAACAGAGTGGTATGTAATGCAGTGCAGCTGGGCAGCATGAAGAATATCACATATTGGGGGGACAATTTGGCTATCCCTTTTTTATGGCCTTTTTTGTATCCCTCAATGTCTAATGTGGATACAACTGCTTACATGCGTAACACATCATCTTCCTCTTTCACAGCTTCCAGAGCCTTTACTCACCTTTGACCTTTACCATGACTTCATCAATGTGGGTAAGGAGATTCAGAGGCTCAGTGAAAAGGAACATGTTGCCGAGACTGCTGGGATTGTGGAGAGTATTTTGGTCAAACTCAGAGAGCTCATCGGACGACTGCCTTTGTGCAACTACAACACAGTTCAGCACATGATAGCCCACCTGAACAGGTACCATACTGTGTCAAATCACATTACAGTGTTTCCTAAAATTAGCTAAATACTTCCTGTGCATCTGAAATCAGCTCATTCTTCGGAACACTAGCGAAGATCGTCACCCAGCAAACTTTATTACGTTATTATTGTTTGCTAAAATGGAAACCATAAATAAAAAAATTAAAAAAAAACGTTTGGGCTAGTTCCTAAAGCAACATTTTTCATTTTTGTTTAGTTTACCTAAAATAACTAAAACTAAAATCAAAATGAAAAATTAATAAACACTATATAGACGTTAAGAAAATGACAAAACACAACAAAATAACTAAAAGTTTAACTAAAATGAAAATGAAAACATAAAATATACAAATAAAAACGAATTCAAAATATGAATAAAAACTATAATAGTATCTCAATGATACTAAAATAACACTAGTTCATCTGCTCGTTATTGTTTTGACAGTATTTCATTTTTTAGATACTATTTAGAATATATTTCAATATGGTATTACTGAGAGCAAATGTAGCAAATTGCCATCTAATTCAGTGTTGTACTATGTTAGGTCAAAAAGAGTATTGAACAAACATGTTCAGATTGGCCTGTATGTACCTATAGATTTGGGTGTAATTGTGTTTGAGTGAGAAAAGAGTTCATGTCATTTATTAGTAGTCACAGAATGCCAAATGTAGTGCCAAAGCAATGGAAAACGAGCCACAGTTTAGCCCACTAAGAATGTTATAGTGCTCACTGTGTGAAGTTTATAAAAAGAGATCTATGTATTGGACAAAGGAATTTAAGTTACCACTCATCTAAATAATGCAGCTCGCTAATAATCTGTCACAATCTTCTCTTCAGGGTTGCAGAACATTTTGAAGACAACAAGATGTCTCCAGGAAACCTGGGCATTGTGTTTGGCCCCACTCTCCTGCGGCCCCTAGTTTCCGGAGACGTGTCGATGATCGCTCTTCTGGAAACCAGCTATCAGGCTCTTCTCGTGGAGTTCATGATCTCACACTATGACCACGTATTTGGTCCCGCAACGAGATCCAGCACGCCTCTGCCTCCGCCTCCCACGGCACCCCTCCCGGACACCCCTCCCAGAGCCTCCTGTTCCTCTCAGGATGCTGGAGCCTCAGCCAAGGAACGTCCACGCTCACTGGAGGTAGGCAATAAGAACTCGACTTCACGCAATCAGCAGCTTCACGCCAAGTCAAATAAACACAGGCCGTGCTTTAAGCTGGCTGTTGTCATGACAAAGCTAAAAGCTCACCTCGGGTGGACGTGCCCATGCGGGCGACAGAGTTCATCTTGATCTGCTTGAGCCTCTCTTGCACCGCTTGGCCCTTAATTGTCCCGCCGTGCCCGTGGAAAGGCCTGGAGGGATTAAACGCTTATTCTGTGAAGATTACTTTTGCTTGCCTGTGTGCTTGTGTTAGAGCCTTACCCCTGTTGCACTCTGCTTTAGCTCCTTACCAAGTTGTTTCCTACAGGAAAGTTTGGAGGATGCTAATAGTTATGCTATTAGACTAGTCTCCCCTATCTGGAGCAGTTTAACCATATAAAGAATTCTCATTAGCAAGAACCAAAACAAAAGTTCGGAAGGTCAAAGGTTTCCACACGTTAAGATAGTTTAGTAGTTTCCTCCGAATAGTTTCTCACAAATACCATAGAACTGAACCAGCATATTTAATATTACCAACACTGATCAGCAGATGTTTAATAGTATGATATATTTTTATACAAGAATAGTATTGCTATTAAAAAACAACCTGAAAAGTATTGTCTTATTATTAAACATACGGTACAAACAGTAAAACTTTGGAATATTTGAGTTTAAAATAACTTCTCTATTATTTTTTATTCCTGTGATGCAAAGCTAACTTCTCTATTATGTTTTATTCCTGTGATGCAAAGCTGAATTTTCAGCATAACTGCTGTCTTCAGTGTCACATGATCCTTCAGAAATCATTCTAACATGCTATATTATTACAAGCAATGTTGTAAACAGCTGTGCTGCTTAATACTTTTGTGGAAAGCATGATTTATTTACTAACTGAACAACTGCTAACTGAACAATTCATTTGAAATAGAAATCTTTTGTAACATTATAAGTCACACTTTTTAAATGCATCCTTTCTGGATAAAAGTGACTTAAAAAAAAAAAATCTTACTAACCCCGAAGTCGTTTTTAACGATAATGTAAATCATAAATCTTAATTGAAATTCACTGACGCTTTATTAACAAAATACTACTAAAATATTATAATATAGCGATTTAGAAAATCAAAATGATCCTTCTGCCTTATTGGCTCTGAAGCCAACTTATATTCCAAACTTTTATCATTTTAACAGAATCGCACTATCAAGAGAGATTCAAGTGAGGGTTATATTTCTGACAAGTCATCATCCAATGAAGCAATGGACCAGCTGAGCCCAGAAGCCAATGAGAGAGCAGGTAGGCGGGCTTTAAAAAGACATTGACCTTCAATATCAGCTAGCTGCTTGCGCAAACTATTTGCTCTGTGTTTTTGTGCCTTTGCCAGTCATTTCCTTCCTGTTGTCTTAAGCAAAGCTCTTTCAATCAAACTGTTGACTACTATAAGATGCTCAAATATAGTTTTTGTTCTAAATGTGTGAATAGATCAGAGACATTTTTTTAAAACCACTTGATTATAATCTTTATATAATCTTTAATTAGAAAAGAGAAACTGGTAAAGATTTGTACTATGATATTGGTTCTGTTCTGTATCTCTTCTAGTCCTGGCTATGAGGGTGACAGCATCTCCTCAGGTGTATTTGGAGCAGGCTGCAGAAAGTCAATTACAAACTCAGTCGAGGGCTCACTTCAGCAGGCAGCCAGTGAAGTACCCCAGACAGGGTTCGGCAGGAGCGCAAATGCGCACAGCAAGCTCTCAGTCACAAGATGAGGATAATTCTGGGAGCAGGGAAGAAGTCGTTTCAAGAAGCACAGACAGCAGTCGCAGCTCCTCTCCTGAGCACCAGACTCCGATGAAAACTCACTGCCGACTACATGAGACCCCCATCCCACAGAATAAGACTGCATACACCCCTGAGACTCAGACTGCACCTCATGCAGGGGTAAAAAGAACTGAATCGGATGAGGGGGTTAAAGCAGTAGCTTCTGCATTCAAAGAACATGTGGGAGAATTGGGAAAACTAAATACCAACCAATCCAACAACACCCTGGGGGGGAGAGAGCGCCTGATCCGACTGAAGCTAAAGCGCAGTGATTCAGGGAAGGGCGAGCAGCTCCATTTTGTTTGACTGTAATTGAAGCAGAACTGAAATGTTTACTTAATTTCTGGAGTTCCTTAAATTCACTGGAATGCATCCCATGTCGGGCTGTAATATATTTTTAGCATGAACTGCACATTTTTCCTGCTTTCCTGCACATGACATAAATCGCAGTACAGATGGTAGTTTCCATTCTCGCTGGAAATTTGGCACAGATTTACCTGTGTTTATTTGAGATGCATACACAGCCTTTCTTGTATAGATGTCTGATGCTGAATCATGACTCCTTTGGGAAGAATATGTAATATATGGAAAACAAAACAAATAAGTGGCTACTTGTTTTTTTCAGATTCTTCATAACCACACTGTTTTTAGTATATCTACATTCTTAAACAACAGCACGTCTGTTTCCAGCTTTTTTATATTTGATCAATCGCAATAATAATAGGCTAATTTCATAAGTTTAGCAGATTTAGTCTATGCCATAATATAGAGCTCTACGCTGTAATAACTTTGGAACGCCACTAAAATGTTAGACTAAATTAAATGATGTTTAACAGATCTTTAGGTTTAAAGTTGGAAATTAGTTAGCCTGATAGTTAAAAATGTCAGTTCTTGCATATCGCCTCCAATGACTGATGTAGGCTAACATGAAATGGGAATTATTATTTCAAACACATCAGGGCCTACCTTATAATGTTATGCACTAACTGTCAATTTACCTGCTCATTATTTGTATTTCATATAAGCCTAACTTTAGCCTAGGGGTTCTCAACTCTGGCCCTCAAAGTCCATTGTCCTGCAGAGTTTAGTTCTAACTCTGATCAAATTCACCTGCCTGTAACTTTCTAGCAATCCTACAGAGCTTGTTCATGTGTGTTTGATCAGGGTTGGAGCTAACTCTGCAGGAGAGTGCCTAATAATAGGCATGGAGCCACGATTTGGCCACTAGATGGCAGACGCGATGCGCGTGGACATGGATGCGCGTTCCATTTGATTTTATTAGAACCCTTTAGCTCTTAATTGAGCATAATAATTAGCCTACTTCAAAAATTACCTTAATGTCCATTTTTGGGCATAGTTTTGATAGCAGATAGCAGTAGCTATCAAGTAAGTATAGCTCTTGATACGGCCAGGCTACAAATTAATACTTCTGTTATTGCCCAAGATTTTTGTGTTAAACATTCGAAAACTTTATGTACTCGTTTACATTATTTAAACTATATACAGACTACAAGTACAAATGACACATTTGAGAATGTACGCGCATTATCCTGAATTTCAACCGCGACGTTACCTTCACATCTTGAACATTCATTTGCTTGTAATTTATAGATCAATATTAGAATATAACGTTCAAAAATATGTCTTTCATCTTGAATCTAATGATCTTTACCTGAAGTCTGAGATTATTATACATATCTAGCATATGATATAGCCTATGGAAATTGCCAATCTATTTGTTTATAACATCTTATCATATCAGTCAGAAAATAAGTTTCTCTGAAGTAGAAAGGGCTAGATACTCGGTGCCAGATTCAACAGAACAAATCTACGTTGTAAATTGTTTTTTTTTTTTTTTTTTTTTTTCATCTTCTTGCACCCCTCCTTGATGTTTCCTTCCTTCAGCAGTCATTAATTGTGCGCGCGCAGCCCAAGTCTTCACTCCATCACATAAAGCGCGCGCCTGAACATCACACACAGTCCGGCGATGTTTTTGCGCCACTACGTGATTTTTGGACTATAACACTAAAGTTTGGCTTCTGGAGCACTGGTTCCCGTCCTCTTCTTCAAAGCTATTTTGATGTTACCTACAGAAATCTCAGGAGGAGTGTGTTTCAGCGCTAGGTAAGTTCACGGGACGCTTAAGCAGGTCTACAATCATCACAGAAATGATAAGCTACCTCAACTTTTCCTAGTGAGTTCAAATAGAGACCTGCATGATAATTTCGCTTGACTTTGATAACACTTTTACATTTGTAAACCTATAGTCTATATTGTCTATTCTACTACTTTAGGCTACAGAAATACGAAGTTTTGCTGCACTGGTGTTAATTTGTTTATACGCTATATTAATTTATTTCTATCTTACTTTTATGCCTTGAGTAAAACTAGCCTGTATTTTAAAAATTATAGTGTCATAATAATAATAATAAAAAAAAACTTCAAAAAATCCACACTTCTAATAAGGACGTCTTTTCAGTAAAGTGTGTAGGCTAATCATGCAGAAAAATTAAAATGTCAGATTTTTAAAAATGCGTAACTCTGTACGGTAGGCTAACGTTAAACATCCACAGTTCAGTTTCTGTAGCCTACGATTATAAATGGATTGGTTTCAAATAAAACATCAGTTTGATCCTAATGTCTTAGAAAGCAACGCTATTTCACATACTATAGGCAAAACACTAGCCTTTATTGATATTGTTCATATTTAGGCTACGTTTGCACTTTATATCACGTCACAGAGCACTGATATTTCTTGTCACAGAGCATCTTCGAATATAAATTAACATTAAACTTTCATTTAAATAATGAAATGAACGCACTTCAAAATATCATATCATGAATTCATCGATGCATCCGTTTAGTGTCGGAAAGTAATGAGGGTTTATACTAGCTACGAATAAGGTGATTTTTTATTTATTTTTTCTGTCAAACATAGGCCTAGATCAGCAGCAATCATTAGAACATGTTCCAGTTACACGAGGACAGTTGGGCTATATAGCCTGAAGCCTACGAAACAATTAACAGACAGAATTAAAATATATTTTTTGATCACATGTTGCCTACAATTCCGTAAAAATAAATAATTTGTAAAAATATATTAATAAAATGCTCATATATCCACGTCACCGCGAATATCACAGTGTGAATATTTCTCAGTGAGACTGAAGACCCGTTATTAACTCCCGTATTTTTAATAATCAAACTCATGCAATGAACTGCATTATTAATGAGGAAAAAGATGAGACGCAGCGTGTGATTTCAGCTATGAGGAAAAAAAATACTTCAAATTCAACTTTACTTTTCCAGGGAAAATGGGTTTAACATAAGCAGAAATAAACGCAGCACCCTAATAATAATAATTATTGACAAATAATTTAACTCTAACAAAAATAAAAAATGCAACCTAATATTCTAAAAGCAAAGTAAGCAATAAAATAGCCTACAGAATTAAGATTTCCCTCTTTTCAATAGTAGCAGTCATATCATATTACTTCAATGAGTGTAAATCACAAATAGCCTTTAGGTGAAAGCTTATTTATAAATTACAATAATCAAAGCATTAATCACGGTCGTCATCCCTTATTATTTCACATGCAATAGGCTTCCTGATTTAAATCAGACGGCGACGGCGCTGGACCGGGAAATATTTGATGATTTTGTTTTTGCGTTGTTTCCTTTCGCCAAAAACCGAAGCCGCGCGCCTTACTAGGGGCTAATTCACCTGCAAGAGCTCCTAAAACACAAGACTGAGCACAAAACACCTCCAGTCCTTCTCACACACATTCATTAAACACTTTCCCTTTTATATAGTTAGATAAAAATAAAAGTGTTTGTGTCTTAATTAAAACAGATAAAAGAGAAAGCATCTGAAGAAAAGGCTACACTGTAAATAAATGTTACATTTACGGTAAAACAAAATAAAAACTTGACATTTTTCCAAGCATTGCGAGATTACGTTTATATTGTAGCCTGTTGTCATTAAATCATATAATATCAGTAGACCTATATACAAACATATATATATATATATATATATATATATATATATATATATATATATATATATATATATATATATATATATATATATATATATATATATATGTTTGCATAAACCTTAGAATAACGATGACTTAAATTCAACAAATCTGGCTTCTCGAGCATAAAGACACTGACACGACACTAAACACCTTAACTGTTACATGTGACTGAAAAAAATGCAGTAAACATGGATTAATCTACATGCAATACCATTAAAAACACTCCTATACATAACCGATAACAAAATAGCTATAATATTTAAATGAAGCATAAACATATGTGATGCTTCAGGAAAGGAATTCTGGACACGCCCCCTTTTCACCGTGAGTTACAAGCCAATTATAAAAACATAATTAAAGTATTATAAATGTCAACATTATAACTTAAAAGTATGTGGTAACACTTTACAATAAGGATCATTAGTTAACAAACATAATTTAGTTAACAGGAACAACACTTCTAAGATAACGTTAAATAAGACATTTACTAATTATTAACATGAGTAAAATCAAAAGTTGTGCTAGTTAACGTTAGTTAATGCACTGTGAATTGACATGAACTAAGAATGAATGACTGTATTGTCATTATCTAACATTAACAAAGATTAATAAATACTGTAATAAATATACTGTTAATTGTTTGTTCATGTTAGTTAACACATCAACTAACATAAACTAATGGAACCTTATTGTAAAGTGTTACCAAGTATGTAACTTTTTAAAGTTAAATATAATATTCATTGTATCTGCAAATTACAAAAAAAAATCTGCAAATCACAAAATCTTTCTTTTACAGTAAAATAACATGTTATTTTTTTTATTTTATATGGTAGGGTAACTTACGGTCAACATTTTTTACAGTAGAAACCATTTTTATTAAAACATATTTTAGAGTGCACATTAAAAACAGGCCCACACTGCAGATGATTTTGGGTTTTTTCTAATGAAATTAATGATGCCCTGTTTCCTCACAGATTATGCTACAAATATTTTCAGCATTTTTATTGTAACATTACATTAAAGTGTGCTTTTTACCCACATTACATGTTCACAAGCAGCTTACAATAATTGAATGCGGACTGATTGCTGTCTTTCTATCTTTGTTGTTTTTCAGTCAGCACTCCAAAGAAGGAAGAAACGGAATGAAAACAGAAGAAAACCAATCATGTCTTCAGCAGGCCCCCTCCACCACACCTTACGGTGAGACCCTTATTCTTCATTATTCTTTCCATATTAATATGCTGTAATGTGTGTGCCTCGAGTCCCTCATGTCAGCTGACACCTGTTCTGTTCTTCTCCACCAGAGCATGTGGGAGCAGGTGAGGTGTGTGCAGGGTGCGAGTCTCCCATCGCGGACCGCTTCCTCCTGCGCGTCAATGAACTGTCCTGGCATGAGACGTGTGTCAAGTGTGCAGTGTGTCGCAGCGCGCTGAGCGGGACCTGCTACTGTCGGGATCGCTTGCTGTACTGCAAGCATGATTACGAGAAGTAAGACAGTTCAGTGTGCAGCGTGTGCCTGTATACACTCCATCAAAGCCCTAGCATGGCAAAACATCCCATTTTCTGCATAGATTAACGTGAAGAACACCAGAACACTCCCCTAATCTCCCTGCAAATGTGTCATGGGTGTGTTGATCTTCTGATCGTGCTGTCATGCTGATGCTCTGTTCTGCAGATCTTTGGTTACACTTTATTTGAAGGCACTGCAATTGCAGCGTAATTACACAAATAAGTACTGAGTACATGCTTAATATAGATTTAGGGTAAGATTTAGGATTGGTTGCTATAAAAATTCTGTGATATAATTTTCTTTTTGGTTTCAGGTTTATTTACATCGCTATGAATCCAATCTGATTTAATATTCTGAAAGTTCTGTTTAAATTAACCCTATCTGTTGCAGTCTGGTTCATATATTTGATTACATGTGCATTACATGTATTCCAAACAAAACCTCAGCGCATGCAGCGATACCTCGAATGTAATTCTCACTTTTGCCTCGTAAGAAATTAGGAATAAGGACATACACGCCAGAAGAGCTTTTTTAAGAAAATTCAATTCAATTCAAGTATATTTGTATAGCTTTTTTTTTTTTTTTACGATACAATCATTTCAAAGCAACTTTACCGAAAATTACGTTTCTACAATATTTAGTAGTAACTTATCAGTGGTGACTGTCAGTTTATGTGCATATGGAAGACATTTTTGGAAAAATCAAAAGAAGGTGTAGTCAACCAGACGATGAACACTATTAATAGCAAGTATTATATGATGTAAACACACTTGTAGCAATATTTTGTGGTTCTGTATGTTTTAGGGTTAGGAAATACTTGGTAAATATTCAGTCTCTTGCACCGATTAGTCTGTAAGACATGAGTAAGCATTTTTTTTCCTGTGGGAAACAAAGTAGAAATTTGAAGAACCATTCATATGACTCGTGCACCAAGTCTTTGGAATGACATGATGTGTAAACAATGACAGAATTGACATTTTTGGGAGAAGTTTCCCTTTAACCGCTGGTTCTCTGATGAATCGTTCTGTATCAGTTTGGGTCAGAGGGAGATTCCAAGACACCATATTTTCCCAGTGACATCACCAGGAGTGCGGACAGTTGAAGGACGATTTTGTGGCCTGTTATCACTGTTGTGAGAAGTGTCAGACACCGTTGAGCAGTGTAAACACTCCCTATGTTGCTGACATCTGCGGGCCAACCAAAAGGAATAAGACGGACAGGAGAGACTAAATAGAAAAGTTAGCAGGAAGAATTTCCAAAGTGCAGATAAAATAATATATATGTGTTCTCGGAAAGATAGATCACCTGAGATCTAGGACTGTTTGAGGGTATGAAATTACCATACTAACTGCTTTTCTTCACACCGTTGAAGAAAAATGGGACCATAGATTTGATAATTGTTTTGCATGGGTGCTTGCAGCAAGGATGTCATAATGAGGGTAAAAGTGATCAACGATTACAAATGAGAAGGCTGTTCTGGGATCAGAGCACAGTGAAACTGTTCTTGTGCAAGCTGGTGCTGTTATTCCCTTAAGCTTGGTCAGTTTGTATTATTTGAATTAATTTATCATTCACAATACATTCAAGACAGCCAAATATTTTCACAATATAGTGGAGATTCCTTTAGAGATTTAAATTTTTCTCAGTCTGTAAATTAAGAAATAAGAAAGGTATAAGCATTTCTGTTGCGCTTTGATGCTAATGTCTTGTTTGCAGATATTATTTGTGAATTTTCAGCCTGCGGCATGGTATGTGTTGTATTTGTGGAGGAGACTTGGCACACTCTTGAGTGGGTGACCTTGAGTGAATCCACAACAATATCTCCCTGTGTTCTCCGCTGTCTGTCCATCAGCACCCACCACTCCCGCCCCTTTACCAGTGCTCCATCTACAGCAGGTGTGCGCTCCATTTTTGGGGTTCCAAGGAATCTTTTATGGTTAAAAAAAAAATGGAATTTGAGTAAAAGAAAAATACAATCTTGAGCTGGTATTCTACTTTACAAATATATTGTCAGGTTGCCTAGTTGCATTAAATTAGAAAATATTATTTAAATTATCTGAATAATTACAACATCAAAATGTATTTTAAAAAAATAAGGTGAGGTACAAATAGCCACACTCTTAAAAATAAAGGTTCCAAAGTAGGTTTTTCACAGTGAACATTTTTAAAAAGAACCATTTTTTTATTACTTTGAAGAACATTATAATAATTTAAAGAGCCTTTTTCCACTAAAGAACCTTTTGTGGAATGGAAAAAAATTCCTTGGGTGTTCCAAGGACCTTTATTTTTAAGAGTGCACTTAAAGTCAACATTAAATGTCATTCACATCCCATTCTAATTTCATATTATGACATGTTTCCAAGTGAAACAGGGTATTCAATGAGAAAAAAAGATGTAGTAAAATGCCTTTTTTTCCATTTAGGGCAGTTTTTTTAATCGCAAATTAAAGTCATGATGAAATGGCAGCAGCAACAGCTCTTTTCTCCCATACTGTAAAGTACATCTGCAGTCAAATGGATAATAAGAAAAAGAAAAAGCAGGGCGGGACTTGGTTCTGTTTGTTTGCTGTTGATTGGTTGGAGACAGGTGTGAATGAGAGTTAAGCAGACTAAGAGATTGGAGAAGTCCGGCATTCGTCAACCAAAAATAAATGACATTTCTATTAAAAAGTGAATTTTTTTATGGAGTAATATGCATGAACTAATTGTTCACAATAAGATCAATAGCATGCATTTAGAAAATAGGTAAATTTTCATTTCTTGCAAACTTCGAATCACATAAAGAGGACATTAAATGCCAAAATACATTCTTCAATTTAAATATTATACACGATAGGACAACAAACATGCAAACATCATCAGTATGAAGATCACAACTGTATGATGATTCCTTACGACGCTTATGATCCTGATCTTCCCGTCATCAGAAATCTGACTTCATTTACATTTCAGTTTTCAATCATTCCAGCAACATCTACACACTTACTAAACCCAAACTCAAAGCCAAGCCCCTATTCATTAAATCCACAAACATATTCTCCCCATCACTGTCTTCCTGGCTGACTTCAACACACAAAGCCATCAGATAACCACGCAGCCCAGCCTCGAGAAACCAGTCCCAGACCAATAAAAGCTCTCAGCCCCAGGGTACGGTGCCTGGATCCCTGGCAGAAAATTAGACTAGCGAGGGTCACAGAGGCCTATCAGAGCGGAGACAGGGGAGCGGATATTTAAGATGCGTCCAAGTTTAATAGATCACTCTGCGGGTGGGAAACAGAACGAAAACAGCCCCCAGTGTGTAAAGAGATGCCAGTGAAAAATCACGAATGAAAGCTCTTTAATATCTCACTTGTTTCTCCTAGACGTCTCATGCTTCTCAGACCCAATAATATCATCGTCTTTTAGTATTTTAGAAGAGGTCTCAAAAATGTCCTGAACAGTGTCTGGATTTGCCAAAATATCAAAGTCTACAATCAAAAGTCATTTTTTTCCATCATTCATTCCATTTAAATTTATCATTGGGATTTTTATGAAAAAAAAAGTTGATAGTTGAGAATATTTTGGATTTAATGTAGATTCAGATGAATTTCAAAATGCAGAATATTTTAATTCAATTAAGATCAGTCGACAGCATTTGTGGCATAATACTGATTAATGTTCCTATGGCTCAGAGCATTGCGTTAGCAGCGCAAATGATTGTGGGTTCTATTCCCAGGGAACATGTTAGGTAAAAGATTTTTAGCTTGATTGCACTGTAAGTCACTTTGGATAAAAGCATCTGCTAAATGAATACATTTTATTTTATTAACACAAAGAAATAGTTTCCAGTTCCAGTTGTCTCTCCAACAGAAATTTGTGTTACATTAAGGAAGTGTATGGGGGAAATTAATAAATGTTCAAATATTCGCTGTTTCAGATTACACAATATTCTTATTAACATGACTTTAGTGTGAAAAACATATCACTTACTAGCATTTTCTGTGTAAAGCTACATTTCCAGTGACAGTATAACCCTAAAACAATAACAAAAACAGCTTTAACAATGATTTAACAGAATTATCGAAGTCCATTTTTTAAATTATAACTATATTATTTAATGTCACTTTTATTCACTTGTGATGTCACTCGTCACCTTTTCCAGGTCCAAATGATCCATTAGATTCCCAAATTAACTAACAAACACTGATTAATGCACTCATTAAAAAACCTATATCATAACCTTTATCTTAGTTTGCCGGTGATTCATCTTTTCTGAAAAGCTTAAAGATGTGCTATAAATAAAAAATGCTCATAAACAGCTTTTGAGATCATTTGCTCACTAAAGGTTTGGACCTGGAAACAGTATTTGATGCATCACAACTTAACAAGCGGATTGTAAGTGTTACGTTTATTTTGACTTTTTTTAAAAGTACAGAAAGGACGAATTACTTTTTGCCATTATGTGGACAGAGGTGAATTTTTTACCAAACACAGAATATTCCTTTAAATTCAATCTCATTTAGATTTCCTGTACTCTGTAAAAGCAGCCTCTAAATAATAAATGTTTTCGATGTAAGTCAGTAACACCGTTCTACTGAAATCTTCAGTCGGAGTCATTATTATGAGCACTTCGGTTCATGGTTACCCAAATCTTCACCTTTCTTTTGCTCGGTGTCTGTTCCTCCCATGCATCTCTCCTCTAGCTCGTCCATCACTGTCTGATTTCTAATAATATTTCTGTTCCAAACTTCATTTCCTGCTTGTTGAGATTTATAGCTGTGATGACACCAATCAGTTTATCCCTCCGTTTATCCCACATTTTCGCTTAATCATCTCTCTGCTCGCTGTCTCTTTGTGTCTGTGGGAACGGGGAGGGGGTGGAGGGGTCTTGATTGGGAAGGCTGCTAATTATGTTCTTAGACATGACTACAAGCTGTGTTGTGGTTAGAGAGTTGTTGTACTGTCAGACAGGAATATGACACATGGGCTCTGGTGAACCTCAGATTCTTTGCAGAGTCAGTAGTGTTTGCTAAAGCCATTGGTTTTATCATTCATGCTGTTCTTAAATTGTGGCATACACTCACCTAATGTATTATTAGGAACACCTGTTCAATTTCTCATTAATGCAATTATCTAATCAACCAATCACATGGCAGTTACTTCAATGCATTTAAGGGTGTGGTACTGGTCAAGAGAATCTCCTGAACTCCAAACTGAATGTCAGAATGGGAAAGAAAGGTGATTTAAGCAGTTTTGAGCATGGCATGGTTATTGGTGCCAGACGGGCCGGTCTGAGTATTTCACAATCTGCTCAGTTACTGGGATTTTCACGCACAACCATTTCTAGGGTTTACAAAGAATGGTGTAAAAAGGGAAAAAAATCCAGTATGCAGCAGTCCTGTGGGTGATAATGCCTTGTTGAAGCTAGAGGTCAGAGGGGAATAGGCCGACTACTTCAAGCTGATAGAAGAGCAACTTTGACTGAAATAACCACACGTTACAACCGAGGTATGCAGCAAAGCATTTGTGAAGCCACAACACGCACAACCTTGAGGAGGATGGGCTACAACAGCAGAAGACCCCACCGGGTACCACTCATCCCCACCACAAATAGGAAGAAGAGGCTATAATTTGCACGAGCTCACCAAAATTGGACAGTTGAAGACTGGAAAAATGTTGCCTGGTCTGATGTGTCTGGATTTCTGTTGAGACATTCAGATGGTAGAGTCAGAATTTGTCTTAAACGGAATGAGAACATGGATCCATCATGCCTTGTTACCACTGTGCAGGCTGCTGGTGGGGGTGTAATGGTGTGGGGGATGCTTTCTTGGCACACTTTAGGCCCCTTAGTGCCAACTGGGCATCGTTTAAATGCCACGGCCCACCTGAGCATTGTTTCTGACCATGTCCACAAAGCTCGAATCATTTCAAATTGGTTTCTTGAACATGACAATGAGTCGACTGTACTAAAATGGCCCCCGCAGTCACCAGCTCTCAACCCAATAGAGCATCTTTGGGATATGGTGGAACGGGAGCTGGATGTGCATCCCACAAATCTCCATCAACTGCAAGATGCTATCATATCAATATGGGCCAACATTTCTAAAGAATGCTTTCAGCACCTTGTTGAATCAATGCCACGTACAATTAAGGCAGTTCTGAAGGCGAAAGGGGGTCAAACACAGTATTAGTATGGTGTTCCTAATAATCCTTTAGGTGAGTGTATATAATCAAGCACAATCCAATAAAGCAACAATGGATCGAATCGAACTCTTTAATATACATCTGGGGTTTTGTTCAAACTGGTCATGGACAGCAGGACTTTTTGTTGGTCGGTTTGTTCTATTCAATGATGTGCTGTGCACCGTTTGAGGTCATAATGATTTTTTTTTTTTATTCAGCAAGATCAAAGACGTTTATAATGTTACAAACGATTTCAGAGTAAGTTTAAATAAACACTGTTCTTTTGAAAATGTCAATTCATCAAAAAACCTGAAAAAAATAGAAAAGTAGTAAAACTTTGATAATAATACATGTTTCTTAAGCCTCAAATCAGTATATTACAATTATTTCTGAAGGATCATGTGACAGTGAAGTCTGAAGTAATGATGCTGAAAATTCAACTTTGCATCACAGGAATAAATTACATTTGAAAATATATTTAAATGAAGAAAAGTTATTTAACATTTTAATAATATTTCACAATATTACTGTTTTACTGTATTTATGATCAAAGAGACTTTCAAAAACAACAAATCTCAACAACCCCAAAGTTTTGAATAATGTATATTACTTTTCTGAGCAGTCAGATTCACAGTGTTCACCTCTCCGATGTTAAAATGAACAAAAAGGATCAAGAGTCAGATTTAGCAATAAACAACTAGTACTAGCTAGAACACTCTAGCAACCACTTAGAACACCTTAGCAACTGCATCACAGCTCCATGGCAACCACCCACAACAGCCTAGCATGGTGGTGAGCCACTCCTTCTATATGTCAGTTTGAGATCAATGATAATGAACCACCACAGACCAACACTCTTAACAATAAAAGTTCTTTATTGGCATCAATGGCTCCATTAAGAATATGGTTCTTTTAAGAACTTTTCATTTAAGGGTTCCTCTGTGGCATCACTGTAAATATCCCCTTTTGGAGACCCTGGACCACAAAACCAGTCATAAAGGTCAATAAAAAAAATAGCTTTCCATTGATGTATGGTTTATTAGGATAGGACAATATTTTGCTGAAATACAACTATTTGAAAATATCTGGAGGGTGAAAAAAAAGGAGAAAAAAACAGAAAAATTACAATGTAATTTGGCTATTGCTACAAATATACCCCAGCGACTTGACCCAGACATTGTGTGTGTAGTCCTGTTGGTGAATATGTTTACATGGTACTTCAGATGAGGGCTTAAACACATTGTGGTAGCTCCAGCTAGTTGGATTATTAGTAATATTTTCATGCCCAAATTACTGCTTTTGGTAAACATGTTTTGTTTTTCTACACCTGAAGTTCCTGTTGAAGCCACAAAAATAAAGGTCCCAAAAGAGGGTTTTCACAGCAATGCGAACCATTTTGAGTTCCACAAAGAACCTTTCAGTGAACAGTTCTCTAAAGAACCACTTGTTTCTCAATATGAAGAACATTTTAATAATCAAAGAACCTTTTTTCACTATAAAGAATCAGTTGTGGAATGGAAAGATTCCATGGATGTTGAAGGTTCTTCATGGAAGCATGGATGCCAGTAAAGAACCTTTATTTTTCAGAGTGTACCTATCAGACTTTTAAGGCAAGGACAGAGGGAGAGAAGAGCAGACAGTGAAGGGGAGCTCATGGGATGTCAGAAGGCCATGGAGGTGACAAACAGAGGTGGAGAGAGGAAGATGACAGAGGAAGAGCTCGAGGTGTCTCCTCTTGTGATATTGCCACTGTTTTTGCATAATGTGTGATGAGTCTCCATCACCTCGCCTGCCGCACAACAATTTCATTACAGACAGCTAATAAATGTTTCATGGCAGAACAAGCTGCTCGCCTTGGCTTTATTAAATCTGAGATAATAAAAGAAGAACGGCAAAAAATGAAAGCGGGAGGGGGAGAGATAGGAAGAATGCCATAGATATCCTCAAACAGGTCTGCCGTATCTTCTGTTTCTGGGGCAACGAATCCCCCGTCCCCCCTCTACACGTCTTCTTTTTTTTTTTCTCGCACTGCCACAGAGAGACAGGAAATGAGAATCTGGCTGACAGGATATTGCGTTCTGGTGGCCTGGGGATTAGCTGTTTTATCTAAACACACTCACAGACTCACTCTCACCTCACACAACTCAACACATCGATCCTGTCGGTGCCTGAACCCTTGAGTATCACACACACACACACACACACACGAGGGATACAGAAAACTGACTTGTGATTGTAACGTATGGACAGGTTATGCTGTCAGTCAGGGAATGTATCACAATAAGTACGTCAGCACACCAATAGTGCCATATTCGTCACCATAAATAGTGTGAAATTCTCGGGATATTATGACACACTTCATATTCTGCAACATATTGACTGTCAGAATCAGGATTTCCTACAAACCTTTGCTCTGTGGCTAGTGAATTACAAAGAATTTACAAGGATTTTAGTGGAAATGTGTCTAAGGCATACAGTAGTTTCCTAAAAATGGTAACAATTTCCCTGATGCCATTTCAAAGCAGTACCTCTTTGTTATGTGGAACAAAATAGTTAATAATTTGAAAAATGTCTCAATGTTTTTTCATCCATACAATGGAACACAGTGGGGTGTAATATTGTGTTGGACAAAAATTGTTTACATTTTTTCTAAAAAGCATAGAAGGAAAAAAGTGACACAGGTTTGGAACAACATTAAGGTGAGAATAAATAATGAGAATCTATTCATTTTGGGGTAACAAAAGTCGGTCATATGTAGTTCCCTTCTCTACATCCAGAATGTTTTGTCCATTACAGACTCAAAAACAGCATGAACATCTATTTCTCTATTGGTGCTAATCCAGAATAAAAAACTGTTCGTAAGCATATGAGGAATTTAAGTGATAAGTAAATCATTTCATTATGAAAGGTATGTCTATATCTCTTCACAATTAGGTCCCTTCAGTTAACACTAGTTAATGCATTTACTAACATCAGCAATGAGCAATATATTACAGTATTTATAAATCTGGTTATGTAAGTTAATAAAAATACTCAGTTCATAGCTTTAATAAAATAATATTAACAGATAGATGTTGACATAAATAATTTGTATTCATTGTTAGCTCAAATTAACTAATCTTAACAACTTATCGTAAATTGTAAATCTTTACTGGTATTTTTTCACCCATGATTTTTACATGATCATCTACAAATATTTAGCCTCATTAATACACTAAGGCATCATAAGAAATGTCATTTTAACTTTATTGCCCCCTTGATAGGCAGTACGCTTTCTAATAAGCCTGTTGAAGCGTTTTTCATATGACTAATAAGCCATAATTGCATATGAATTCAGCTAAGAGTGCTTTAGAGCGTACAATGACACTATTTGTTGTTTTATTAGCCTAGCATAAAGGCTAAAGTTATAATGTGTCTCAGTGCAATCAAAACATAATTAGACAATTAAAATCTGCATGCCATTAGGCAATTGTTACTTCTTGTGCACAGCAGTGTTTGCATGCTAAGTTCAAAAAGGCAGATTTTTTTGAGCAAGTATGTTCTGAAGTGTGCGTCTGTGACATGATTGGGCAGAATAATATGTGTACTGAACGGTTTAGCTGCTCACCTGTGCTTTCTCTTTTGTGTACGAGTGGTCTGATGTGTACATTTTTATCAGCTACCTGTTGGTTTTCTCATATTTCATCATTGTGAATATTGGCGTGCCGGGGAGGGAGGGAGGGAGGGTGGCGGGAGTGGGTTGTGGGGAATGCTGGGAGATTTTAATAACGCAGAAGCAGTGCAGTGAGATTTAATAAAAGAAGATGATGTGATTACTGAACCCTGGCTCTGAGCCACTTTCCCTCACAGCAATATCCGCTCTCTTTCTTTCTCTCTCTCTCGCTCACACACACACAAACGCGCGCGCGCACGCACAGCACCAACCCTTGCAATTATGTGTACATTTATGATTTACATACTGCTTCCATATATATATATATATATATATATATATATATATATATATATATATATATATATATATATATATATACAAAGATGCACCAAAGTCTACAAGATAAACCTCACAACTATGACAGTAAGTGTCTGATTATTTAAAATTATGTGTTCATGTATGTATTAGGCCCCCGCACTATGATTTAGCTATAGATTCATGTAAAACTTCATTGAATTGACATCATGAACACAGTTTGTACATACATAGCACCTGATTTCCTTCCTGGTGATATTTTCTTGATAATTAAAAATCTCTAACCCCGAATTCTCATTACTGTACTCAAAAAAACAAACAATGTTTTTCGAAGTTGTAAACAAAAAGATTATTGCTGCGTATTTTACTGAAATATACAATTTCTGTCTTTCTACTTCCGAATTTAACATTTAATTTAGCGCTGTATCTTCATAACTGTTTTTTGAGTGAAAATGGTTTCAAAGACGATTTTTTTCTCCGGTGTATAAATTTTCATTTATTTGTATCTTTTGTATTCCAATACAACTGTAATTTATAACTCAGCGTTTTTTTATCACATGATCGCAATGAGAATGTCACTTTTTTTGCATTATATTACTAAGAATTGGTAGAAATTACTTTACTAATGACTAAATAGCAACTATAAAAATTATGTCATAAAGCCAAAAAATAGACTTCATTGTTTTTAAGAAAATGTTCATTTTTCACTGATTTCTTTTGGTTTAGAGGTTGAAATATTACGGGTTTCATGAGATTTACTCTCAGAGTCAGTTGCTGTATGAGTTTTTAGAATTGGTCTTCTTTGATCTGGGTGTAGTAAGTGGTGATTTGGGGAATTTGGCATTTTTGGCAGATGGATTGAGACAGATTAGCCATAGCAGCTGTGTTTCGGACAGGATCATCACATCCGTGCAGATTAGAGGCTATAATGTGTGGACCTGGCTGCCTCTCACTTCAGCAGATTTCTGATATGACACCTTCATCTCCTTCACTCGGAGCTCCTCAAGACCCACACACACACACACACACACACACACCAGAACTCCCTCCATCCGTCTCTGCAACTGTCATGAAGTCTGCGTTATCCATCAAACATGCATTTCATCTGTTCCTCACCTCCGAAATGTTCTGTGTTCATCTTATCATGTGTGACTGCATCTATCCTTTTATATATATGTGCGCTTTATTTTATTAGTGGTTATTAATGCATGTATCCCTATAATTATTGCTTATATTTATATAGGGTTAGGGATCTAAACAAACCCTTAAGCACAAGTTTTAGGCATAGTTCCTATCAGAATTGTCATCTTGGTTGAATTATTACTTTAAATAATACCTTGTCCTGCACTGAGATAGAATGATATGTTCAATTGACCGGCTTTTGATGATTTTCACCTGGTTAGAGAAAAAAAAAATGCAATGAAGGAGGAGACTTTTGACTCTGTGTTGACAGCAAGCGACCACCTAGCAATTACCCAGAACACCCAATACAATACCGCATAAAAACACTCACAGCAATGCCACATTTGAAATCTACCTTCTTCTTTTTTTTTTTTTTTTGTCTGGTTCAGGTGTTTGACAGACACTGGTTTATGTCACAATTTGGGTGAATGGTGACTGTTGCTTTGGCTTAATGAACTGTGCAGAAGGATTAGACTGTCATCGACACCACATGAGCGTCTACAGGTTCATCTGTGGGTACCTGTCAATATTTATGAGAGTACATGAACACGGCCGTATAAAGGTGCTAAGTGTGTGTGTGTGTGTGTGTGTGTGTGTGAGAGAGAGTATGGTGTGTTTATTCGAGTGTGTGAAAAAGAGAGAGGAGAGATTAACCCCATGCTATCCTCAATCCCTGGTTATGAGTTTACAGCGTCTGTCTGGGCATCGCACTGTTTAAACAACAATCTAATTAATCCTGTCTTTATTAGTTTCACGGAGCTGGGGAGGGAGGCTGGGAGCGCGAGAGGGAGGACAGGGAATTCTGGCAGAAAATATCATGCAGTGAGGGAGGGGAGAGAGAGGAGGAAAAAACAAGGGGTTTGGTGGGGATTGAAAAGCGAGAGGGCCTTTTAGACAAATGATGTTGCTGGTGAGCCACGTAGAAGGAAAACACAGTTCAAAGAGGCATTTCTCATTGTTTGTAGCAGGACCTCTTTATACATTTGCTCACTTTTACCCCGTACATCCCTGTATTTGTTTATCATTTTGGAAAAGTATTAAGTTTATAAACATTTACCATAGAGCACAGTGCCAGCAACCCCCGAGGTCATAGGTTCAATTCCCAGGTGACACACAAATGTATAAAATGGACAGCTTAAATGCAGAGTGTAATAAATGTTAATAGAATTTACCCTCTAAAACAGTGGTTCCCAACCACGTTCCTGGAGGCCCCCCAACACTGCATGTTTTCCATGTCACCTTAATCAAACACACCTGATTCAGATCACCAGCTCATTAGTAGATACTCCAAGACCTGAATTGGGAGTGTCAGACAAAGGAGAGATCCAAAACGTGCAGTGTTGGGGGGCATCCAGGAATGTTGCTGGGAACCACTGCTTTAAAACCAGACATATGAAATTATATATATATATATATATATATATATATATATATATATATATATATATATATATATATATATATAGTGTCATATTTGATACATCATGCTTTTATGGCTCATATAAAATAAGAATATGGAGTTCATACTCAAGGAGGGAAAAAATTTATGACCAAAAAGATGAAATTCTGATTTGTGATATAGCTTGTAATGCAAATCAGTGGTATCTTGTTAAATCTGATTGCTTGCATTAAATGCATATAAATTGCTACTCAATATCTGTCAATAACTTGATTATATTTATATGCTTTTATGGTGAAAGCTTGGTAGTTCGTATTTTCATAGAATGCAGTGCAATACAATGATGGTTGAGAGATGAATAAATAAACATTCCTCAAAAACCTGATGCATCAGATTTCATATATATATATTATTATTATTATTATTATTGTCATTATTATTATTAAGTAATTAAACCTACATTGGTTCAATCCGTTAAATGTTAATTTAGAAATATTACCAACAATACAAAAGTTGTTGGTATCACTAAAGATCTGAAGGTGGATGTTTTCAGAATTAAACTACTTGCTAAAAAAGAATAAAATATCAATCAGACAAGATAAGTAAAAAAAAAAGGAAAATGTGACCTAAGAAATGTGTGTATCAAATGTAATACAATAGGCTTTAAAGGGTTAAATGATACATTTTCGCTTAGTTGCTTGTGTGACATTTATGGTCCATTGTCAAATATTGCCACCCAGTGTCACAGACAAAACATTGCATAAAGTGAATGTTCAGAAACATATCAGTAACGTGTGCCCATGTGTGTGTCAGGTTGTTTGTGCGGAAGTGCAGTGCCTGTCTGCAGGCGATCGGCCGCTCGGAGCTCATCATGCGTGTGCTGGGACAGGTGTACCACCTGGGCTGCTTCAGCTGCTGCGAGTGTGAGCGCCGGCTGCAGAGAGGTGATGAGTTTGTGCTAAAGGAGGGACAGCTGCTCTGCAGGGGAGACTATGAGAAAGAGAGAGAGATGCTGGCTGCCATCAGCCCGGCCCCTACCGATTCAGGTAACCTCAGTGACCTCGCTGAAGGTTGTGTGTAACTACAGGAGAAGAGATGTTAACATAGCCCAGAAATGACACTCTTCGCTTGTAATGCTCAGTTTCTGCTTTGCAGTAAAGAGTGAGGATGAGGATGGTGGCGGTGTCTCTGTTGGTGGGAAGGCTGGGGATGATGGGAAGGAGCACAAGAGATCCAAGAGACCACGTACCATCCTGACCACACAACAGCGGCGCGCCTTCAAGGCTTCCTTTGAGGTGTCTTCCAAACCCTGCCGAAAGGTCAGCCGTCCCAGGCCACTCGTGTGCATTAAATGTGGCAACAGCACTTGTGTACATCTCATGCATATACTATTGTTGCAGGTCAGAGAAACTCTTGCAGCTGAGACTGGACTGACGGTGAGAGTCGTGCAGGTGTGGTTCCAAAACCAGAGAGCAAAGGTAGGCTGGCGTCAGGTTTTGGCAAAGACTATAGAATTAACCAAGACATGTCACTTGTATAGTTTTGAATGGGGAAAAATGCAACGGTCAATCGCAGGAAGCCCCACCTTCTGAATGAAAGAGCCAATCACTAATCAATAAAGTCATCACCTCACTGCAGCTTCCGTTAGAAGCATCTCGGTTGCTATAAAAAGGACTTTAGGTTTTTGTAAATTCTGAAAACATTCCTGTACGAAACACCGTTTTGCTTCATTATGATACATCCAGAGAAAAGCAAAAATAGCATCCTTGAGATCTCACTAAACGAGATCTTAGTGTTGGTTATTTTTGAGGCTGAGAACATGGCTTGAGAGAAGTAGAACTATAATAAACTGAAATCCAAAGAACTTCATGTAAATGTAGATTTTTGACAACAACAAAAAAAGAAAACACTTGTCAATTGCATGTTTTGAATGTTGGCTTTGAATAGGCCTAATGAGCTGATGGACTGATGGATGGATATTTTCAGAAAGACAGACAGATAGATGTTTAACTACTAGTTGGGAATGTTGTTCCAGCACCGGGGGGTGTCAATGGACTGTTGTTTTTTGTGAGTTCAGATAAAGAAGATCGCTCGCAGACAGCAGCAGCAGCAGCAGCAGCAGCAGCAGCAAGAACAGGAGCAGATGGGCGGGACCAGGAGGGGTCCGAGCAGGGGGGGGCGCCAGAGTAACGATGACAGCGAGGGTAAGACACGGACACACGGCGGAGTCGACAGATAACTGTGAAATGGCTTGACGATAGGTGTGAACCGGGCTCTGTCTCTCCATAGATGGCTCCAGCAGTCATGGACTGGACGGACTGCTCTCATATTCCTCTCTGCCACGCCAACAACTGCTGGCTTTGGATCCCAACATATACGGTAGCGAGCAGTTCCGGCACGGGCTCACGCCACCACAGCTAGGCCCCGAGCAGATGCACTCCTATGGTGAGGATATCTCACTGCACCAACTTCAGTATTGGTTATTTTTTGCAGTTAACCGAAATGTTTGTTTGCATTTGAAAACTGACTTCATTTCAGACTCGGTTTTCCATGACTTGGACAGCGATGGAAGCCTCAGTCATCTCGGAGACTGTCTCTTGTCGACCGCCGACGGTGGAGTTCTGGCAGGGCGGATAGGAAACCCCATCGATCGCCTCTACTCCATGCAAAACTCCTACTTTACCTCATGACCCTGGTTCCATGTGCTCCTCCACCGCTGCAGGGGGCCACACAGAGATTGAGTCTCACTGCAGGCGTCTTTCATCATCAAAACTAATTGAATCCCTCAATCGTATCTTAGTCGTGCCAGTAAAGCCCTTACCTACCAAACCAAGACAGGATCACACCCTGAAGATTAAATTTAACACTTGAAAAAGGCGGGTTTTAACAAGTGGCTAAATGGGACAACTGGGTCCAAATAGTTGCTTTAATAGCCTCAATGAGTTTATAATCACTAACTTTTAGGGAAATTGTTTTTTTTTTCATAAAAAGTGTGCTCATTTGTGAAGATTATCATTATGATCAACATGTATGATCCATATACTTTTGTTGATCACGGAGTTTATTTACTGCAATTAAGAATTTTTTTTTTTTTTAAGGAACCAGGGTGATGCAATTTCCCTGGATTTCCCTGCAAATCATCACTGCAGCTCTGGGACAGAGATTCTGTCCACTGTGGTTGTGAACACCCCTACAAATGGCTGTCCCCTCAGATAATACAGTTTGTAAGGATAAAGGGGTGATTTCAGACACAGCCCAAGTCAGTTTCACAAGTCATATCACTCTCTCCTTTCCTTGCCATCTTTATGTCCGTCTTGAATAGGAATCAGCTTTTGTTTAAACCTAACATGAAAACCAAAAGATTCTAGCATGGTGCGAAAGTCAAATGTACATTAGTATTTATTGTAAAGAAACAATGTTTATTAAAGGTGCACTCAGTTTTTGTATGTTGAGCTGACCTATATAGCAGATGCTTTGGACTTACGCTGACACCTACTGGTGTGGATGTAGCATCACTCAAACACAAAAGCAAGGTTGTTATATTAAATTAAAACTAAAGCATAAAAAAAGGTTTTCATTACTTTAAATAAATACATGTTTATTGGATTTTATTTTTATGTTTTTTTTCCTCCATGTAGTTGCCAAGCCAACATTTCTCATTTTCATTTACTTTAACTTGATGTACTAAAATAGCTAAAACAAATGAAAGTTAATTATATAGACATAAACTAATAAAAGTGTGGGGGGGGGGGCACACAACTAAATTACTACAACTTTAACTAAAATGAAAAATACAAATTTTAACATAGCTTTTTTTTTATTTCATGTTGATGTATATTAGTACATAATATTTTTCAAAAGCACTATTGTTTTTTTCTTATGTGTATATCTTTAAATTAGAAAAAAAAAATCACGAGTGCACCTTTAACACTAATTATACTTTAATTTTTCTTTTTAAAAATCAAGATTAATAACAGCTAGTGCAGTATTAGCTTTGATTACATTTAATTTGGTAGGTTTTTAACTATCGTCAGTTTCTCAGACAGGGTCTTAGTGTTTTTTTGTCTTCGAGCAGCCTTAACTGTGCTTTACACAATTCAAGAGACAAAATATTCAACAGAAAATAAGACGACAAAATAATGAAACTTCAAAGCTGAAGTAGATCTCTCAAAGAAAATATTATGAGGGAGTCTTGGCAGGGTTCACGGAGCGAAGGAGTCACACATACCACAGTGGCTCAGTCAACACTACCAAAACTCACAGACTATTAAATCCAAGCTAGATTCGACAAGTATGGAAATTATATTGCCATTTAATATTTCAGAACAAAAAAAAAAATATTCTTATTTCAGGTTTTGGACACAGGGTATATTTCCTCTGATAAAAAGTGAGACTTTTTTTCTGCAGCAGCATTGCTCCGCATTGACTCTAGGTTTTAGATGATTATGGCGTAAAATGTAGCAATGAGCTCTAATCTCCAAACTGAGACGACTCTATGAAGAAGAAATAATCAGGGTTATTGCTGTTACAGGGTTAGTTAGCATTTCAGTTACAGGGTTGATAAAAATATGACATCTATCGCTTTAGTACTGACAAGAAAAATAGCACAAAGTATTAAAAATCCCCCCCTTAAATGTTACAGGACGTGTACACTTGGCAAGGTGTTGCTAATTGTGCTTTATTGTAATATACTGAATGTGTTGGTCACATGACTATTGTTGTAATTAGCATTATCGATACACGTGTAGTTATTTACTTCACTTCTTTTAACTTATGTTCTCGTTGGCTATTTTTAACAGCAACAATAGCATTGGAATATTTATGTTGCAGCATGAGACACTGTATATGTGAAATGTATTATTTATATTGAAGAACGTCCAGCAGACTCGCATCAATGCTGATGAAAACCTTCAGAATCCTGACAAACTGAAATAGAAGTAGTTTTTAGTACACTGGACATGAGTTGCTGGTAAATCAAGTGTGCAGCTGACGGGTTTCGTGATACTGGTCTGTTTCATTTAGTGTGGTGTAATATTTCTTTAAAGGACTGTGGTGATGACAGCTGTTGAAGGGGAGATGAATGGGACGTCTTTCTGTTTCCTTTAGTGTGATCACTTCCAGTGAATGTGTTTTTTGCGTAATGTGTTCTTGGTTTTCAAATATAACTTGTCATTTCAAACACTGACGGTTGGCTGTGTGATTTATGGCTCATGATAAGTATGCGATTCTGGTAAAAGAGTTACATTTTGTTCCACTTTTGATAAATGGACCAAATGAAAGGTCTGTTTAGCTCAGTGGTCAAAGGTTCAAAACCCGTGTCCTCCCTCCCGTTTACCCAGCAGGCAAAGCAGCCCTAATCTAATGCCTCCCTACAGTCTTTTGTTCCCGGACGCAGGGAACCGGTGGATATCTGAGGGGGAGATATTACATGCCTGCATTCTTTGGTTTAATATTATACAGTGACGCCAAGGTAAGGAGAAAAACATTAAAAAGGGACTAACAGAAGAAAAACCCCTCATTATAAAATACATTAACCTGCATATTATAGATTTCCCATGTTAAATGACAAGCATTCCAAACACATAACAACTAAAAACAAACATATTACAGATAATTATGTTTCCATTGCACTGAAGGCAATTAATATAGATCTAAAAAAAATAATTCAGGTTTCAGGGACATGTGAAGCTACTTTATATATAAAATAAATAAATAAAATTAGTAGACAAATTCCATTTTAAAACAATGGAATGCTGATTTAAGTAAAGTTTCTTTTTTTATTCTCATTCAAAAACAATTTCATATCTCTGAGTCCACTGCGGGTAGATTCTCACAGTAGAATTGAATATCAGTTTATGAAAGAAAAAAAGATATTTTATATATAAAATGTTGAATAGTTTGAAAAAGTTGTGCAAAAGATTGAGGCTTGTTTTTTTTGAGTGTGCTACAGTAGTTCAAAGATAATAAATCTTTTCACAGCCTATTTCTTCTCAGTACCGAGTATAAAACACCTGTGTTATTGTCCTTATTAGCCAGAACAGTGACAAAATCTATGTGGGCTGTGGCGCAGCATTTGCTGTTGAAAGAAAAAGTGACACAAATATTTTAATGAATTGAACTTAGTCGTGTAATTATAAACGCAGACTTTACTGCTTACCTATTCTTGAAAGGTCGACGGTCTGAACACAGGCGAGGAAACGTGTGAGGTGAGCTTGACAGGCTTCAGCAGAGCTCTGCTTCTCCAGCAGACAGCGCTCCAACACTGAAAACACACCGCAGCGAGATGAAAGAAAAACAGGAGGAGAACATAATAAATACTGATTAAATAGTCTTGATCCCTGTATACCAATATTTAGATGTGTTATTATCAGCTATGGAAAAATAAACTATATTCAATAAATATAATACTACACTCTTGCTAGTTATTTAATTTGTCTACTAACATATCGAACAGTGGATTTTTCCCTTTTTATTTCTATTTTTATTTATTTATTTTTGAAAAATCAGCCACTTTTACTGAAAGTCTTGAACATTTCCACCCCAGTCGCATTGCATTACATCTCAGACAATGCATTGTGTTTAATAGCATTAAGCTGAAATTTAATTTGTCTACATCAACCTTTGAGATCTCTTCACTCTAAGGAGCAGCTCTGCCTGATGATTCCTCAATCACACTTAAAATGTAGAGGAGGTAGAGTTTTTTCCGTGGCTGAATGAGTTTCCCCTGTCTTTAAAAACATCTCCTACTACACGATGACTAAATACAGCTTGATGGGGGAAAAAAAATAAATTATTATTTTCCAAAGTGATTAATTAGCTTGATCTGATGTCTAAAACATCAGTCCAACCTGCCCAACTCAATCCGAGCAGCTGAGTCCTTAGCCATCTTCAAGAATCGGCTAAAAACCCATCTCTTCCATCTTTATTTGACCCTCTAACTTTATCACTCACTATTCTAATTCTTTTCTTTAAAAAAAAAAATCTAACTATCTTTTCGTATTCTATTTTCTTTTCATTTATTATACTATGTACTTTTTGTTGTTTTTTATTGCTTCTTGTCCCCATTTGTAAGTCGCTTTGGATAAAAGCATCTGCTAAATAACTAAAGGACTAATAGGCTAAAACAAAATAAATAAATGTCAAATATTTCATTTTCAATGACAATGTTGTCTGCTTGGTGAAAGATTATTTGTTTTTAATTAAATTTGGTTGGATGTATTTGGAATCAACTGTAGGCAACTGTACTTTGTTCACAATAGTGTGAAACAACTGGCCCATATAATCAACCTCTTAGGTCAACATCAAGTCATTGAATGGGCTCTCCAGGGGAGAGATCCTTTCAAGTCACCAAAAGGTTACACTATCATTGTCTCTCCATGGGGTGTTATTGTATTGTTTATAGCACATTTGTTAACAGGTATAAAGGTCTGTTCTCACAGACAGTACTTTGGGTTAAGATTGTATGAAGGATGACATGATAACATCACTGCTGAAGAACTGCTACACTGCTACCTTCAATAAATTCTTCTCCCCACAAGAACTTTGATCAAGCTTACTTATTTTATGTATTAGAGAAATCTAGTACATTGGCGAGCCACCCAAACTACTGCTCAGCCAAATACAGCAAAATCTAACAATTTGGCGGAGCCAGCCAGGAGAGACTGACAAGAAGAGAACTCACCAATTGCAACAAGAAGTGAACAAAAGAGTTTTGGAAATTCTACAGTTTTTGTGTTGAAGATCAACAGATCGCATCTGTGGACATAAGTTATTTGAATCAACTTGATCCTTTCTCAAAGATTCTAATTTGGTGAGTGAAACTATCAGCTCTCTAAAAGAACTTAAAAGAACACTTTTTCATAAGTAAGCAGATCATTTGATGTGTGTAGTGTAACCATAATAACCAGTGTAGCACTGTTTAAGAAATGTTTGGCTTAGGCCTTTCTCTTGAGTCTGTAGGAACCTTTTAAATGATTTAGTTAATTCTCCTGAGACTGTAGGAGCTATAGAAAAAGTGTTTATAGCTTGGTCCAGTCCTCTTGAGTCTATAAGAATCATTCAAGAAAGAGGTTTAGTCCGTTCTCGTGAGACTGTAGGAGCCATAGATGTGTAGTTATAGGCTTGGTCCTTTCTCTTTATGTCTGTAGGAATTGTTTAAGAAACAATTTAGTCCGTTCATAAAGAGATTGTAGAAGCAGAGGCTTGGTCCGTTCTCTTTTTGTCTGTAGGAATTGTGTGAAAGAAACAATTTAGACCAGTAATCAAGAGACTGTAGAAGCAAGGGCTTGGTACTTTCTGCTTGTATCTGTAGGAATTGTTTAAGAAACAGTTTAGTCCAGTAATCAAGAGATTGTAGAAGCAGAGGCTTAGTCTGTTCTCTTTTTGTTTGTAGGAATTGTGTAAAAAAACAATTTAGTCCATTTCTCCAGAGACTGTAGGAGTCATAGATAGAATTGGGACTGATGTTGCTGCAAGAATTGGGAATTCTTGACTGGGTGCTAATTCAGTAGCCACTAATGTAGATTTAAATTAATGTTCAAACCGAATTAGAAAATGATGGCATAAAACCATGAAACTATAAGTTTGTTTGCCTTCCATAAAAATACAGAAAAAAAAAATATATAATGTAAATTGTCTAAGGGACAAATTTGAAAAAGGCATTCAGCCTTCTGAGCTAGAACTCAATTCAGACATTAAACAAGGAAAATTAGCCTGAATGTAAATGTTTCGTTTTAAATGGAAGATTGAAAACTAAGCTGAGCTTTTAAACTAATGATTTGTCTGTGTAACTGAAAATGGTCAGTCTAACAGACTGCTGTGAATTTAAATCTGAATAAGTACCTTTAACAGTTCTAACACCTTTTGTTCTGTTTTCACACCTCTGAGGGCACTTTTCCTGTATTCGCCATGGCTGAGTCTGCACAAAACAAAGGCAATAGTCATGCATTGAGGCCAACAACAGAAAGACATGGAACAGAACCTCCAAATGTTACCATTGATCAGATGTTGGAGAATCTGAATGCATATCTGGACAAAAGGCTGGGACTGAGGAAGTGCCATGATGACATCTGCCAGAAGTACAGCATCAAGTACTCAGAGAGTGGACTATGGGCTTTGCCGGACATTAAAAGGGCTTATGGAAAGATGCAGCGCTTAAGGACATACACCAACAGAGATGGCTTGTCTGTAATTTTGCTCAAACAAATTCGACAGCATCTACAGAGATCTGAAACTGACAAATTACAACATGAGAAAAAAGCAGAGAAAGCAAAGGTTCGAGCACTGGCTGAACAATTACAGACTGTAAAGAAGGACAAAGAAAGACTGTTACATCAGAATGACAAGTTGTTAACTTTGCTCTCCAAACGACTGGAATCAAAAGCTTCAAGCAGCTCTGATAACAGTGATGCAGATATCAACACACATACTGAAATTACAAAGGACAAACTGAAGGTTAGACTTGCTCCTGTAATTATTAAGAACAGAAGAACTGAAACTGAAAATGAAGAGGAGTATGAGGAAGATGGTGAACGACGAACTCGCACAGTAAAAAAGGTAATAAAGAAATATGTTCCATACAGAACATACCAGCCAGCTACTCCAGAGCAAGTTGACAAATGGTCAAAAGAATTGCCAGATGTGTACAAGCAACCACGGAAAGTATGGCAATTTCTTCAACGCTTGCAGAAAATCTACAATTTACATCCACTGGACAGTGTGATGATTGTTAATGTGAACTTAAGAGACAATGACCAACAACGACTTACAGAAAGTGTTGAAAGAAGGATTGGTGAATCTCAAGAAAACATTGAAGCTGGATGGGAAGCGGTTCAAACCTTCTTATTTGAACTGAAACCTGCAGAGGTTAATTGGGCTAAAATTACCTCTTGTGTGCAGAAGACAGGAGAAAGTGTTGCAGAATTTGAAGAACGCTTCAGACAAACTTGGATGGAACATGCTGGTTTGAACAACAACATTGAAGAACTCTGTGAAGACACTAGCATCCCTTTTAAAACCATATTTGTGAATGGACTGAAACCTGAGGTTTCTAAAACTCTTAAAATCAGGTATGATGACTGGGACAGCACTGGAACAACATTTATGCAGATTGTAGAATGGTCAGCAAAGATTGAAAGAACACAGGAAGTCGATCTCAGAGTTTTACAATCCAAAACCTTGTCATACAACAACAGGACAATGGGATACGAAAAAAGTGAATATCAGAGACACTCAAGAGAGAAAACTCAGGAAAGATTTAGACATTGCAACGAGGAAGGACACTGGATTCGTGATTGTAAGCTGAGTTTGAGACAAAGTGATGACGACCACCTGTTGAAGAGGTTTCAGCAGTTGACAGCCAAACAAAAACAGACTCTGCTTAATGCTGTGGAGCCACAGGGAAACTGAAGAACCTCTCTCTGCAGCACCAGCTAGTGACATCTTATCCAAAAGCTGATGGACTCCATGAAACCTCAACAACTGAAGCCACAGAGGATGTCCTAGTAGACAGTGCTGCTAAACAAGCCGTAAAGGAGAGAGGTAAACATGCAGCGGCATTAAGACAACTTCAGCAAAACTCACAAACTGTTCTACATAGTAAACAGATTCAAATTGAATTGGCCAGGAAACAATCATCATTGTTAATGGAAGATGTAAAAAAACATGATGACAACCGATGCCTTAAGGAAAACCACAAGGAAAATGGACTATGCCCTTTTGAACATGTCACAGGCCGGCCCATGTCCACTGAAAATCTAACATCTGACAGCCTTGTCCAAACTGATGAAAGACTCAGTCTGGCAGTACACAATGCCAAGAATCAAGTTTTGGCACCTCCAAAAGGGAGCCATGGTTTAGTGCCCAACAAATGGGTAAAGATTAAAAAAACTGATGTGTCGCAACAAGAATACAGATGGGAAAGACCAATTGAGGATCTTTTAGTAACTGACACAGCAGTTAAGGCACAGGGAAACAATGAGTGGATTGATGTGAATTTGCCTAGAGATGAGGGATAGATGGCAGTAGTGTTTTTCAGAGTCCAAATATGGTGGGACTAGAGTTTTTAGGCTCTAGCTTGTCGCCTGAGGACGAAGACATGAACATTTCACCACTGATAAACACTGTAGTGTCCTGCCAACATTAAATAGGGACAGTTATATTGGTAATTAGGCATATTTTGTTTAAACTATTTCTTTGGAAAGATTTGTTTCCCTTTTCTCTGGAGTGATTGTAGGTGTCCCAGCGTTTCAGAGGATGAGCAAAGATATCCAACGCTTGGACCAAACTGCACTGGCCACCTAGATAAACATGCCTTAACATCCACAGAACACAACAACATTCGTCACTTCCACAAGATCGCAACATTAAAATAAAAAAAAGAACTTAGGCATTAAAGATAATGCAAACCTCACCATGAACTCTTATTCTGTCATCTTAAGTAAGGGAGCCTGTATGCAGCATTCTGTATTCATGATTACTGAAAAGTATTGCAAGAAGGAACCTGTATACAGCATGTGTACATGACTACTAAAATTATAACTGTTTTGTATGTTCTTTCTATTATGTGTGATCAAAAATGATCAAAGGGGGGATTGAAAGATTATTTGTTTTTAATTAACTTTGGTTGGATGTATTTGGAATCAACTGTAGGCAACTGTACTTTGTTCACAATAGTGTGAAACAACTGGCCCATATAATCAACCTCTTAGGTCAACATCAAGTCATTGAATGGGCTCTCCAGGGGAGAGATCCTTTCAAGTCACCAAAAGGTTACACTATCATTGTCTCTCCATGGGGTGTTATTGTATTGTTTATAGCACATTTGTTAACAGGTATAAAGGTCTGTTCTCACAGACAGTACTTTGGGTTAAGATTGTATGAAGGATGACATGATAACATCACTGCTGAAGAACTGCTACACTGCTACCTTCAATAAATTCTTCTCCCCACAAGAACTTTGATCAAGCTTACTTATTTTATGTATTAGAGAAATCTAGTACATTGGCGAGCCACCCAAACTACTGCTCAGCCAAATACAGCAAAATCTAACAATTGGCAAAGAAGTTAACTAAACATTATTAGGTCTGAATATGCTGTTACTAAATTTGTATTTATTTATTTGTGTGTGTGTGTGTGTGTTTAATGGATTGTCATAGACCTAAATAAATAAAAGCATGGTAAAACAATAGTTTTAATGAGCTAAAGAAACCCATTTATATACATTTTTAATTAATTTATAATTAGAGACATTCATGCGATACTTATGTGCTAGTGAAACGGGTTTCTTTATTGATTAATTAATCTTTTTACTTTATTATAAATTTTCACACACGTCAATACGAGTTAAAATATACAAGAAACAATAAAAGGATTATAAAAACGTCAAATACTCATTCATACAAGAGGAAAGCATCTTAGGATGCCATCAGAGGTATCTTTTAACACTTGTAGTGTCAAAAACACTATCACGCTTTATATATATATATATGTATATATATGTATATATATATATATGTGTATATATATATATATATGTGTATATATATATATATATATATATATATATATATATATATATATATATATATATATATATATATATATATATAAATGGCATGATGTATTAACGTATTTAATTGTATTTATTATAGTTACATGTTCTAGTAGCCTTTTCGACTTTTACAGATTATTACTGTTTAAAAACGTAAACTGTATTTATTAAGGTCAAACAATGTTTTGGAGCGAGATCATTTTGTTTATACAGAAGTTCCCTAACAATATAAATAATCGTGTAATATACGCATTTTCTTTTATTATGACATGGAATGTGACATTTTTTATAATATCATTTCCATATTAAATTTTCTGTCAATCCGAAAAATTTCCAGGCAAGGACATATACCGGAAATTGCGTCACCGGCGTACGTGCTTGCGTATGCGGAAGCTGTCGTATGTGTCTGAAAATCTTCAGAAATCTGTAGAGTGGCCAGACACCCGGCCGGTGCGAAGCTGCCTTTTTACCATCAGCGCCTGCAAGGAGGAGGCGGAGGAGAGTAGGAGGGTCGACGGAGGAAGGCACACTCTAGAATGGATGAAGCTAAAAGAGATGGAAATATGGCCGTAGACGGCGTCGATGGGCCGGGGGGGACGCGGGCGCGCGCACTGAGCGATGAGCTGGTGAGATCAGTGTCTCTTCACAGCCGCAGGCCACGCGTTCTGCACGGCACAGTGTTCCCGTTTCTCCTCCTCTACCCAGGCTGCTTATATTCGTGGTTAGCAGTTTACGGAGCTGACGAGTACTTTGAGGCCGGCCTGCTGGCGCTCGCCGCTCTCGGGATCGCGCACGTCCTGACAGTGCTTTCTGGCTACTGGTCCGTGTACGCGCACTGCTGGCTCACCTGCTCGAAGGTGAAAATGCGATAAAAACAAATATGTGCTATGCAAACATTGCATATATATGTATATGTATTTTAAAGACCAACACATTTGAATGATCGCTTTTATTGGCTAGGCTTAGTAAGTCATTCGTACAGCCATATGTTTGAGACATAATTTCGCACAGTAAGATGACTGTAATTATGCAAGTATATTTTCAACAGGAGTCTGACCCAGCCAAAGCCACCTTTGCAAAAGTGATACCAACACCAAACAATGGTTCGGCTGAACTGGTGCCTCTTCTGAGGGATAAGGTGAGATCTTTTCCTAAACATTTAGGAGTCCCACTTGTGATCCTCAGCTGTCAAAACGGAATAAAGATATTAAAGGGTTAGTTCACCCAAAAAAGAAAATTATGTCATTAATAACTCACCCTTATGCTGTTTCAAACATGTAAGACCTCCTTTTATCTTCAGAACACAGTTTAAGATATTTTAGATTTAGTCCGAGAGCTCTCAGTCCCTCCATTGAAGCTGTGTGTATGGTATACTGTCCATGTCCAGAGAGGTAAGAAAAACATCATCAAAGTAGCCCATGTGACATCAGAGGGTCCGTTGGAATTTTTTGAAGCATCGAAAATACATTTTGGACCAAAAATGGCAAAAACGAGTACTTTATTCAGCATTGTCTTCTCTTCCGTGTCTGTTGTGAGAGAGAGTTCAAATCAAAGCAGTCTGGATATCCGGTTCGCGAATTAATCATTCAGTTCACCAAATCGAACTGAATCGTTTTAAATAGTTCGCATTTCTAATACGCATTAATCCACAGATGACTTAAGCTGTTCAATTTTTTTATATGGCTGACACTCCCTCTGAGTTCAAACAAACCAGTATCCCGGAGTAATGCATGCACTCAAACAGTACACTGACTGAACTGCTGTGAAGAGAGAACTGAAGATGAACACAGAGCCGAGCCAGATAACGAACAATAGACTGACTCGTTCTCGAGTGAAGAACCATTTCTGCCAGACACGTCCGATTCGTGAACCGAGGAGCTGATGATACTGCGCATGTGTGATTCAGCGTGTAGCAGACCGACACACAGAGCGTCTGAACTGAACTGATTCTTTTGGTGATTGATTCTGAACTGATTCTGTACTAGTGTTATGAGCGCGGTTAAACTGAAGGCTTGAATCAAGGGCAATCATCGCAAATGACGCCATTACGTCAAGCACAAAAGAACCGGTGAACCGTTTTCTTCAACCGGTTTATTGAATCGAACTGTCCGAAAGAACTACTGGTGATCCGAACACCGATGCAACCGGTTCTTCACTCGTGAACGAGTCAGTCTATTGTTCGTTATCTGGCTCGGCTCTGTGTTCATCTTCACAGCAGTTCAGTCAGTGTATTGTTTAAGTGCATGCATTATTCTGGATTAATGCGTATTAGAGATGCGAACCGTTTAAAACGATTCAGTTTGATTTGGTGAACTGAATGATTAGTTTGCGAACCAGATATCCAGACTGCTTTGATTTGAACTCTCTCTCACAACAGACACGGAAGAGAAGACAATGCTGAATAAAGTCGTAGTTTTTGCTATTTTTGGACCAAAATGTATTTTCGATGCTTCAAAAAATTCCAATGACCCTCTGATGTCACATGGGCTACTTTGATTATGTTTTCTTACCTCTCTGGACATGGACAGTATACCATACACACAGCTTCAATGGAGGGACTGAGAGCTCTCGGACTAAATCTAAAATATCTTAAACTGTGCGAAACTGTATCTTCTATCCGAAGATAAAAGGAGGTCTTACATGTTTGAAACAGCATAAGGGTGAGTTATTAATGACATAATTTTCTTTTTTGGGTGAACTAACCCTTTAAGTGTAGCTTCTTTTTTTCTTCCACTTTTTTTTTATTTTATAAAATTAATGTAGAATAATTTTTGTCAATAATATCAATTTTATTTTTATTTTGAGGGTATTTCTAGGTAATACAAAATATTCCTTATTTTATTATGCACCATTTATACCTATATAAATACAAATACACAAAATACATTTTCATATTATTTTCAGATAATACAATTTTTAAGTAAAAAAAAAAAAACCCGGAGCAGAAGTATTTTAAAATTGAATGTACGGAAGGCATATTTTTGCTATTTAGTGGGAGAAATAAAAAAAGTCATATGTAATACCATGGTGTAACTAGGGCTGTGTATTGCCAAGAATCTGGCGATAAAATACACATCACGATAAAGGGGTTGCAATACGATATATTGCGATACTGTAAGCAACGCGATATTGGGATATTTCTTATTTTAGGAATATTATATATTGTAAGAAAAGCTGTCATTAAGAACACTACCATATGCAAACCTTAGCAATAAATAAAGTTGTTGAACCAGAACAAAGTGGCATCTGCATTTGCAGTAATCAGTCCCTGTAACATTCAACGTTACTGAACCACTTTTTGTGCAGTAAGAGTAAAGGGGATAAATAAAAGTGCTAGCAGGATCCTTTAATAAAATAAAATAATATAAAATAATAAAGGCATAATCTGAAAAACAAAGCCTTTTGCATTATAAATAATAATATTCTGTACATATTACAGTTGGTTTGATACCTTTATCTCAAACGGTGTCAGAGTTTAATTAATTTAAGTGGGTACAGTATATAAAACATTTTAAAAATATAGATTCAGTACTGTTATAAAAACAATAAAGGTATTATCTGAAAAACTAAGCCTTGTGCATTATTCCGAATAATATTCTGTATATTTTACAGTTGGTTTGATACCTTTAGATCAAATGGTGTTGTCATTTAATGGATTTATATTATTGCATATTAAAAGTTGTAAAATTATTATAAAACACATAAAGCGTTAATTAAAAGAAATAACAGGGATGTTTTTCTGAACATTTTAGTATTGGTTTTATATTATAATGTCACATAGTTAAATTGATTAATTAAAGCTGCAGTCTGTAACTTTTGACGCTCTAGCAGTTAATAAACAGAACTGCTTGCGTCTTGCAGAAGAACATTGTAGCCGGAACTGCTTCTCTCTGTTTATGTCTATGAAGAATCACAAAGGTACTGGGTTACTCCGCCGCGGTATCCCCGAAGCAATCTAAAATAGTCCAAATATAAAAACTTATTATAGGTGCACCCTAGTTATTCAGGACAAGCTAAAAACACGGTTGGAAAATGAGTTCATGGTGTACTCGCTTATTATATAAATTTTTCTACATTTTGAACACAAACAAAGTTACGGACCGCAGCTCTGATTGGTTGTTTCTTACCGGGAGCGGATGAATTTCTGCAAATGGCAATAGGACCACTGGGAGGAGCCAGAGGAGCTTGATTTTTTTTCACAGATTGTCTGTCTCATATTCTACTGTCAGGACATAATGACAGGTTTAACAAATATGTAAATAAAAATATTTTTACAAAAGTTACCTACTGCAGCTTTAATATTAATGAATAATTTTTTTAATTTTTTACCCTAGAAATTAAGCCTTGTGCAACGTAAAGGGCATAGATTTATGACTATCTGAGTTAGTTTGGGCTCAAAACATAACAGCCACAAACAGTTCAATTGGCCAAAAAAAAAAAAAAAAAACCTAATGTCAAACTTGCACAACTGAACAAAATGCCCCCAAAATGAGAGACAGCTGCAGTCGCGGGGCGACCCTCCCACCTATAGCTGCGCCCCGCCCATTACTAGCAGCTACATTAACACTAACATTAGTGGCGTGCTCTAATGCTGGTATTTCCTTTCACTCACGATTTGTTCAGATATGAAGACTCCTATATCTTGCGGTCGGGAAATAAACTCAAAACAAATGCCATGAATTTTTTTTTTTTTTGTAAATATCGATATTACGTTTTTGTGAATCGATACAGTATCGCCAAACAATATATCGCGATACTCACGTGTATCAGTATTATCTTACACCCCTAGGTGTAATCACTAGATTCTTGTATAGCCCTCTATATAATAGGTACATATTGAGGTTCATATTCCGTAGTATTTTCAGACATTATTATATTATAGGTTTTGCATTTAGATATACGTTTAGACATCATCAAAGACTACTTTATCTTGGCCTATTTGTAGATTGTACCTCAAAAAAATCCCTTTTCCTTTAATATCCTATGCCAGTCATTTTTTTTTTTTGTGTGACTCTTTTGAAGAGCAATTAGCCTTTTGTAATCACATCCATGATTGTGTGCGTGTGTGTGTTCATATGGCAAATACCACAAAAGTCAACAAGTTTCGTGTTATTCTAATAATAAAAAAAAAAAACGATTATTTAGATACAGACCAACATCTCTTTATTTGTATTGTGATATGGTGATTGTCTCAAATATTATTATACAGGTTTGTCACACACAGCTTTACTGTTTCAAAAGCTATGATTTTCGGTTGTGGAGATAAATTAAATCCTTGTAATATTCTAAACATTCTAATATTTCCCAGTATTTAGGCTTCATATTTTTAAAAATCCTTATTTGGAAATAATGTACACATGGACATGGTCAATTGTTCCTTGGTCAAAGGTGTGGAAACCCTAACAGATGAGTGAAAACCGATGAAATGTGTCTATGTAAAGCCTCATTTTTTCGTGCAGGATGAGAATGGAGTGGAAATCCTGTCCTTTGAGTTCCAGAAGATCCGTTATGTGCACGACAGCAAGGAGAAGAAATGCTTTCTCCCAGTGGCATTTCCACTCAACTTTCCCATGAGTCATTTTCAAAACTGGAAAGGCTATCAGGAGGAGGATCAGTTACGGGCCGCAGAGAAGCGCTATGGCACCAACCGTGCTGAGATGGTGGTGCCGGACTTCCTGGAGCTCTTCAAGGAGAGAGCCACAGCACCCTTCTTTGTCTTCCAGGTACGTCTGCAGAGCATGCGGTTTGATTTGACTGATATTTATGGAGCTTTTGCATGATTGATTGATGGCCTGTGCATTATAAATACATGAATGCTCTAGAAATGCATGATATGCAGTGGCTCAGTCTCCAGTCTATGAGTATAGTATGAACTGCATGTTTTTGCCCCCCTGCAGGTGTTTGTGTGGGTCTCTGGTTGTTTGGATGAGTACTGGTACTACAGTGTCTTTACGCTCTTCATGCTTGTGGCATTTGAAGCATCTCTGGTGCAGCAGCAGATGAGGAACATGTCAGAAATCCGCAGAATGGGGAACAAACCTTACATGATCCAGGTAACTACAGCTCCCATCTCCAGTTTTGGTCTGTGTT